>NW_016159216.1:88740-88936 GCF_001687245.7 Rhagoletis zephyria
CCCGTCCAACGCATTTCTTGGATGGCGGTGATGTCAGCTTTTGTCCTTACGAGGACATCAACCAGCCGGGAAGAGGCACCTTCCCCATTAAGGGTTCGGCCATTCCGGGTGCATGCCCTCAAATCGTAGTCCTTTAAACGTTTGCCGTGGTCGTCATCATAAGGGGGGTCTCATCCGAGGCTTTGCCTTGCTTCTT
>NW_016159216.1:90654-90896 GCF_001687245.7 Rhagoletis zephyria
AGAGTGCGCGAACGAGGACGCAAGAGTCGGGATTGAGTATAGCCATGCAACTGTAACTGCATACCCAGCGCAATGACTATACCCCATTGCACTCCATGTCTAATGTGGGTATCCCCATAATATACAGCGTGGCGACGAATAACTGTTACCCAGCCGCAAGAAAAAGGGTCACCCTATATGCTCACGACAAGGGCTACAAATTGGTTAAAGTATAAAAAATATATCAGTGCGCATATAGACCT
>NW_016159216.1:90921-93363 GCF_001687245.7 Rhagoletis zephyria
GTAGTGCAGCGAATTAAAATACAGCGGCTCCGCTGGCTTGGTCATGTCGTTCGAATGGACACCGACGCTCCAGCTCTGAAAGTATTCAACACGGAACCCGCTGGTGGTAGCAGAGGAAGAGGGAGGCCCCCACTGCGATGGAAGATCAGGTGGCTTCACTTGGCGTCAGTTGGCACAGAGGAGAAACGACTGGCGTACTTTGCTGAACTCGGCCAAAATCGCTTAGGCGGTTACAGTGCCAAAAAAGAAGAAGAAGAAGACATTAGGCTGCAACGGTAGCCATGGCGAGTGTGGGATAGCACCGGGCGTCACAACTCCACCCGTGGCGCCCTTATATTCGGCCGTAGGTCTTTTTTTTTATTTCTCGTTGTTGGTTAGATTTTTGTGTTCTTTGATTTTTAGTTTAATTTAAATGTATTCAACGTTCTTTTTCCACCTTTTTTGTTGCGGGATGAGTGGAGTTGAGTGTGCGGGTTCAGATCGGTCCTCTTGGTCAGCAACGGAAGGCTCTCCGAGACTTCACGTCTCATCCTCCGGAGTTTTGTATTCACCCGGTGAGGCAGCGCTAAACGCACTTAGTTTTTTTGTAGTTTGACTTTTTTTCTCCACCTTTGTTCAGTGGTCCGATATGTCGGCATGGGAATTGGGGGAGAAATTTGTCCGCTAAGTGGGGTTTAGTTTACATAGATTTTGTTTAGTTTATTTTGTTTGCCGAATATTTTTTTCTTTGTTTGGTTGATTAAACTTAGTCTTTTGGGAAAAAAATTATTATTATTCTAAATTTGGATCGAACAACCGAAATCCGAACAGCGTTTGAAAAGAGGGAATATTGCGCTGCAATATTTCTTGACGTCGCCCAGGAATTTGACCGCGTCTGGCTAAATGGTCTTATGTATAAAATACAAATGCTACTCCCACAAAGCACACGCAAACTGCTTAAGTCATACCTTTATAATCGAAAGTTTGCAGTTCGATGTAATACCACCATTTCTGAAGCCCATGCAATCGAAGCTGGAGTGCCACAAGGCAGTGTCCTTGGCCCGATGTTGTATGTCTTATACACCGCGGATATTCCTACAAACGACCGCCTGATAATGTCCACTTTTGCCGATGACACTGCCATAATCAGTNATAATACACCGCGGATATTCCTACAAACGACCGCTTGATAATGTCCACTTTTGCCGATGACACTGCCATAATCAGTCGCTCCAAGTGTCCTCTACAAGCAACTGTGCTCCTAGGCAATCATATGGAAGCTGTTGCCAATTGGCTCGCAAACTGGCGAATAAAGGTTAACGAGCAAAAATGTAAGCAAGTTACATTTACACTGAATAAGAGTAACTGTCCGCCCTTGACTTTAAACAACGTACAAATACCACAAAGCAATCATGTCACTTACCTAGGGGTCCACCTGGACAGGCGACTTACTTGGCGAAACCACATAGTGGCTAAAAGGACTCATCTCAAGCTGAAGGCTAATTCTCTCCACTGGCTTATTAACTCTCGCTCACCCCTGAGTCTGGAGTATAAAGTGCTTATTTAC
Source organism: Rhagoletis zephyria (assembly GCF_001687245.7). NCBI lineage: Eukaryota > Metazoa > Arthropoda > Insecta > Diptera > Tephritidae > Rhagoletis > Rhagoletis zephyria. Next base: position 92,468 of record NW_016159216.1, read on the forward strand.
AATACAGTTTTAAAACCGATATGGACCTATGGATGTGAGTTATGGGGAAACGCGAGCAGCAGCAACATCGAAATCCTTCGTCGTGCGCAATCTAAAATCCTTCGAACAATCACCGGAGCACCTTGGTATATGCGAAATGAGAACATTCACCGCGACTTGAGAATACCAGAAGTACGAACCGAAATAGAACAACGGAAGACGAAATATGTATCGAAGCTTTTAGCGCACCCAAATCATTTAGCAAGATCTTTATTGCGTGTCAACAGGACCTCAAGACTACGTAGGAATGACTTACCAGCCCAGTCGTAATCTTTTCTTAGGGCCAGTTAAAAAAAATACTCATCCCAACTAGGGGATGTAAATTAAGTGAATAGATTAAGATTCGAAAACTTATTGTTAGGCTCTTAGGCAGGGCAGATTCAATAAATAAAAAAATTAAAAAAAAGGAAAATTAAAAAATAAGGAAAATTTGAAAGTTAGGGGGGGGGAGCTCGAGCACCCCCCAGCCCCTACCTGGCTACGCCCATGCAACCCTATAGAGTTTTTCTTTTTTTTGTCTTTTTTTATACAAAGCCTACGAAAAAGTACACTTGAACAAGTCTTGCGTCCCAAACGAGCTTTTCTCTCAAAGTTTACACTGCTCTCAAATGTAAATAAGGATTAAAATTTAAAAACTAACTAATACAACTAAAGTAAAATCTGTGGAAAATTAGCAATAGAATACTCTTTTCGCAAAATATATATAGGACCCTTTTATTTCTCAAAAAAACCTTGGGTAACAGATATTCGTCGCCACGCTGTAAGGTCCCTACATGCCTTCTCAATTAGGAAGAAAAGTCAACATTTCCATTTATCAATTATATAAATAGGCAATCATGTTTCCTTTACACCCCTTT
>NW_016159217.1:0-8429 GCF_001687245.7 Rhagoletis zephyria
TACGCTTAGAAGGCTAATCCCGCGGTAGTTGGCGCGAATGGCGGGGTCAACTTTCTTATGGATTGGGCAGAGCACACTTAAATTCCAGTCGTCGGGCATGCGTTCATCTGACCATATTCTGCACAAGAGTTGATGCATGCACCTTATCAACTCCTCGCCGCCGTACTTGAATAGCTCAGCTGGCAGGCTGTCAGCTCCAGCGGCTTTGTTGTTTTTCAGCCGCGTTATTGCTATACGTACCTCGTCATAGTCAGGCGGTGGAACGTCGACTCCGTCATCATCGACTGCGGGCTCGGGTTCTTCTTCTCCACAACTTTCCGTGCTGCTACCATTTAGTAGGGCGGAAAAGTGTTCCCTCCATAATTTAAGTATGCGGTTTTTAAAGNAGTTATTAGGTCGCCATTATTGTTCTTACAGGAGTGCGCCCCGGTTTTTAAGTCAGGCGATGGAACGTCGACTCCGTTATCATCGACTGCGGGCTCGGGCTCTTTTTCTCCACAACTTTCCGTGCTGCTACCATTTAGTAGGGCGGAAAAGTGTTCCCTCCATAATTTAAGTATGCGGTTTTTAAAGCTTCCGTAAGTCGCCTAACCCTCTGGTAAAATTTTCGGGCATTCCTCCTGTCGGCCAGCATTTCAAGCTCTTCGCACTCACGTATTTCGGCCTCTCCATTCTTATTGCGGCAAATACGTCTCGCTTCCCCTTCAGATCCCTATAGCGGTCCCACATTGCCCGCGTTGCGCCCGATCGCAGCGTGGCCCTGCATCTTTTTTCTCTGCAGCTTCCTGACACTCCTCATCGTACCAGTTGTTCTTTCGGGCTCGCTGAAATCCGACTACTTCTTCGGCGGCGGTACTTAATGAGCGGGAAATGTGGTTCCACTGCTCGCATATGTCGGTTTTTGAAGAGTGCTTTCTGAGAGAAGGTGCGAGAGTCGAGTAGCGAAAGCGCTGGCTGTCTGTTGTGATTGCAGCTTTTCGACGTTAAGCTTTCCTTGCATATTTGGGCGCACATTTTTTGCTGCACAGAGGCGGGTGCGTATCTTGGCTGCAACAAGATAGTGGTCCGAGTCGATGTTTGGGCCTCGGAGTGTGCGTACGTCTAAAACACTGGAAGCGTGCCTTCCGTCTATCACAACATGATCGATTTGGTTTCTCGTTTTTCGATCCGGAGACAGCCAGGTAGCTTGATGGATATTTTTATGCTTGAACCTAGTACTGCATACTACCATGTTTCGGGCCCCGGCGAAGTCGATCAGCCTCAATCCGTTGTCGGACGTTTCGTCGTGGAAGCTGAATTTTCCGACGGTGGTTCCAAAGATCTCTTCCTTGCCCACCCTAGCATTGAAGTCGCCAAGCACGATTTTGATATCATGACGGGGGCAGCGCTCGTACGTGCGCTCCAAGCGCTCATAGAAGAGATCCTTGGATGCCTCATCCTTCTCTTCCGTCGGGGCATGGGCGCAGATGAGCGAGATGTTGAAGAATCTCGCTTTGATGCGGATTGTGGCTAGACGCTCGTCCACCGTTGTGAACGACAGTACTCGGCGACAGAGTCTCTCTCCCACCACAAATCCAACTTCGAATGTGCGCTCCGTTACATGGGAGCTGTAGTAGACGTCGGAAGGCCCCAGACAGTGCTTGCCTTGCCCCGTCCAACGCATTTCTTGGATGGCGGTGATGTCAGCTTTTGTCCTTACGAGGACATCAACCAGCCGGGCAGAGGCACCTTCCCCATTAAGGGTCCGGACATTCCAGGTGCATGCCCTCAAATCGTAGTCCTTTAAACATTCGCCGTGGTCGTTATCATAAGGGGGGGGGGTCTCATCCGAGGCATTGCCTTTCTTCTTCACTGTAAGTGGTTTTTACGTGGCGGGTCTTAAGCCCAGCGCACAACCCATTGCTGGGACGGGGGTGGTTTCGCAACCTAATACACGTTTATATAGCGAGCCGCTTGCTCCAAGCAGACACCCGCTTGCAGCCGCACCTACTGGTGAACAGACGCTGCAGACCTCAGTGAGCCCTTAAACCGAATAAGTCGGAGTGGCCCCACCGAAGCTCCCTCTCTTTCTGCCGTGACCCAAGGCTCCACTCGGATTGGTTACCGCATCTCGCACATGGGTTGCTCACGTTACCCAAAGTGCGCGAACGAGGACGCAAGATTCGGGATTGAGTATAGCCATGCAACTGTAACTGCATACTCAGCGCAACGACTATACCACATTGCATTCACCAGTGAAATAACTGCCACTCGCACAGATAAAACCGCAAACAATTGCTAAATCTTCACGAAAGTACGAAATACTCGTACATATGTATGCTTAAAATCGAAATTGTGTTTAACGGCTTTGACAGCTGTTGGCTCAATTTTAAAATTACTATGTGAAATTCCATTCACCCCAAATTGTTCCAAATTCATGATAAAGGGAACAACTTCGTTGAACGAAATTTTTAGCCGGTGAAATTTTTCACCGAATACTCATAATCAGACTGATTATGTTTTTTTTTTGTTTAGCGACATACTTATAACCGGATTATCTGCTTTTTCTAGCTGAACTATCCAATACTTTAATTAAGAATACAAAATTTCTCCCCTGAAATCAAAGTTATAAAATAATTCTGTATTAAAAATATAACTTTTACGCTTGCAACCCTGCTTTATAGAGTATTTTTATACGGATGTTGGTAAAGAACGAACTTAAATAACAACAAAAATAATATTTTAAAACTTGTCAAAATTTGGTGCGGATATAATTTTTTCCACTACTGTACATAAGTTGGCTATGATTATTCGGCCGTGTTATCATAGTAGCACAATGCCACTCATATTTGACTTACAATAAAACTACGGGCAGGAATTTCAAGATTTCAACCCTGTTTTTATGATTTATGAATTTTATTTTTATCAGCATTTATCTTTTACTCAAAATATGTTGAAATAAAAGTGAAACTAATAAAAAAATTTGCCAGAACCCTTGCTACGGACCTGCGCCGGATACTCGGATAACAGAAAAATGGACAGATAAGCCGGACTCCGGATATCTACCCGATACCCGGCACATCCCTACTAAGAACACTTCAAATTTAAATTATCTAAAAATAATATCACAAGCTTTAGTTGTCATGACAACAGTAGCTTTTTATAATAATCACCAACCGATTCAGCAGCGCATTTCAAGGTCATTGAGCAGTCTGCATTGGTTACAGTAGAAAATTTAAAGTTACAGTTAGATACTACAAATATCAAAAGGAAAAAACTAAGGGGGTGCCCTGTTTTCTAGGATAAAAATTTTTTCCATCATACAAAAATTGGACTACTCTATTTAATCTACATGCTAAGGACATATGTATGTATGAAATTTCGTTAATTAGGTGCATACAAATCATTGAGTCGTTAATTCTGCTTGCTAGAGGAGTATCGGGTAGTAGTTGTATACCAATTCTTTTCGTAAGGAATCAGTCGAGACTTATTTATCTCCAATAATATCAATATGAGATTAGTTGTGACTAATTAATGTCCAGTTTTAAACTATGGAGACTAATCCGGGAATACTATCTTCAGAGAGAACAATTTTTGCGGAGGAGGAGGAAAAATGTATAAACTAAAAGCAAAATATGTATTTAAACCTATGAAAAAATACATAAAAGTGATGTGAGTGGAAAAACACTAATTGTTGAAGCAACCAATAGGTTCTCATTGAATTTATATTGGCTTTCGAGTGTTTTGAATGCGACAGTTAAAATGTCCCGTTACCATATCAAATTGACTAGCCGACTAATCGACAAAGCAACCGCGAAAGTGGTTACAAGTACTAAATATATACATATGCTTAGTTGATTCCACCAGACTGAATGAATGCAATAGATAATCTGAATAGAGGAAATGGAAGGAAGACGTATGGTAGCGGAAAGTAAGGCAATCAAATGCACATTTAAAGTCATACATACACAAGCACAAATAACCGAATGTCGACCGCAAATCACAGTGCATGTGCAATTTGTTTATGCAGATAAGGAACGTACAGGAATGCAATGCACAGGAGGATGGATACTGACGAAATACGCTTGCGGTAAAAGTTCCGGACAAGGAGAAAGGCCAATTGCGGGCATCTGAAGCAAAGCAATTGTATTTTGCATCTAAAATAAATCAACGCACAATGGCTCCAGTTATATGGACTATCGGACAAAAAACGTTTTCTCTGAAACTAAATAAGATATTGGAATGAAGCTCAGTATGCTTGTTACTATTCTTCCAAGGCTATGAAGGTACTAAAAATGGGTGAAATCGGATCAAAACTGCTTTCGCGTTAAATATTAATCTCACGTGTGATATTAAAGTAACTACTGGCGACAGGTTTCGACAAATGATTAATACTCCTACATTTCTAAAAGACAGCCTTGTACCAAATTTTAATCGGATATCCAGAAAACTGAGGGTCTAGTGTACGTATAAATAAACATACGAACGGACATACAGACAACCGGATTCAGCTCGTTATTCTGATCATTCCACTACACCTATTTACGGATCTATCTCTTCTCTGCCTATACAAAATCGGAGTAAAGTTATAATACGTTTAAGTTCCTGCGAAGTCGGTTTAGAATAACCAAATTTACAGCATGGACAGCAACTACATTTACAGTGGTCGAAAAAATTATAGGCGCACCTTATATTGACAACTTTGTATTTGCGCTTATGTATAGAAGTATGTATGTCAGTAGCTTTAATGATTTATCCGAGAGTACTTGGAATATCTGTTAAATACTTCCCTCCTGAATCTATTAAAATTGAAAAATGATTTGTTAAAAGAAATTCCATAATTTATTTCTAATAGCTAGTAAGGCAGTGAGATGTGAGCCATCATTCTAATCTTCGGTTTCAACCTGACCAAGCCGGATTATATTTTAACATCTGATGTGAAAACTATCAAATAACCTATATAAATATATACTGATTAACTAACTAGTTGGGCAGCTGGCGAGGCCTAGTCTCCAGTCTACTTTTACATATATATGTGCTATGTTCAGCGGGTGGAATGACCTTTTTACGCTGCGCGTTGCTAACGAGTTGTTCGTCACGGTCAGAAAGGCAGAGTTTCCGATCCATGTTCCCGTCATCATTATTGTGCCAACCCTGACGTTAGATTTCATGATGAAAGCCTTTTTCGTTTTCTTCTTCACAAAAAAGCAGCTTAAACTTTGAAGCAAGTAGTATTATCGAAAAACGTGAGACACATTTTCGGTATCACTCTACTGGACATTCTTTTAGTAGCTTAGCTTATTAAGTTTTTAACGGGCCACGCTAAATATAATCTCAGGAAATATACCTTAAAATTAAAAAATTTATATATGCACCAAGGCGCGAAACTTTTCACTTTAAAAATCTTCTGTGCAAAAAAAATTAAATGGTAATCTCTTGCCAGAAATTTCCTTCCACTAACCAGATAACAATATATACATTTTTTTAATTTTAACTATTCTTTTATCCAAAAATTTTTCAATCCTTTTATTCCAAAAACAATAAAAATACAAAATTTTTTGCGCATTCTTTAACAATATTCCTTCACTTTGTTTATTTGCCTGCCGAGGTCAGACACCGTCATCATAAACATTTTGCTCAGCGTCATCGTTAAACAACAATAACAGCAACTACGCTTGAATGCGCTTTATTTGTGGCATTAAGTAATCAGCAAGAAATCATCGTTTACGCTAAAGTGGGTGGATATTTGTAAATAAACACACTTAATACAAATGTTTACATATATAACTACTTACCTAAAACGTACTACATACGTACATGCATATGTGTATATGTACATATATGAATGTGCGGTGCCTAACGAATTCAATGAAAAGTGTTGCTTTGCAATAGCAACAACATCGGTTTCGTATTAAGCAAATATTTTTATACGAAATTTACTTTGTACAAATGTATTTGCACACGTTTGGAACTCGATTCTAAAACACTTTTCCGTTGCTAAAACATGTCGATGGTCCTCTGCAATAACGATACAACTCAAAATTGCCATATATTACAGTAGAGCCACGATGTAGGGAGACAGAGGTGGCGCAATCAGCAGTACCGCTACTTTGTTCTTGGCGAATTTGACAGAATAAGTTGTTCGTGTGACGTCATTTTAGCAAACTGTTTGTATGTATGCAGAGATGTTTATATGTATGTAAATATGGCGACCTCCATGGTTTGACAGTTAACACTCTTTCTCTCCTCCATCTCCAATTACTCTTTCCTATTCGTTGCTATCTTGACGTCATCACTCGCAGGAATGCGCAATCTTGTATCCTATCATTCTTGCAGTAGAGCCAACTAACGCTTTTATATTTCGTCATTCAGCTATAATCAGCCCAATTCGGAATACTCCCGAGGAGTTTGTTTCTCTCGAGAAAGAAATTTTACAATAATTAACTCCCAGGGAGTAGCATTTACTCCGGAAATTTGGATGGAGGAGGAAATTTTAACTTCGAAAGAGCTACTTGACACTTTTTTGACAGCTCAACTCCGGAATTTAAAAAAAAAATCCTCAGTGGATTTTTATTTATGATAGGAGGAAAGGGAAAAGAGAGGAAACACCCAGGGAGTTTCTGTTCAGAATCGGCCTGAATTTATCTTGGAACGTAATTATTCCGGTATATTTGCAATCATTCTGTAGGGAAAATTTGTAGGCTTTCAATTTATGACTTTTTCTAAAGCTTAGTAAGTGTTGGACTGCAAAAGTACGAAATAAGTAATCATTCGAAAAAATTCCATTTGTATTGCTGAAAAACGGCACAAAAGGAAAAGTTTAGTTATCTTTTTTTCGGTTTTGTGACAAATGGCAAAACTGCGCCTCTGCCGGATTGGTCACAACAAAGCCTATGCCGATTTGCCACAGAAAAATATGGTTATTTATAAACCTAATCAGCTATATAACTCAAAAACCTGAAATTTGGAGTTGTGTCGTTATTGCAGAGGCCCATCGATGTGTTGTTTTATTATTTTTTTTTTTGCACACTAAGATTATTGAGTGGAAAACGGTGGAGAATGAAATGGAAACATCATAATTCGTGCGTAAACAAGCCATTGTACATATTTATTCAACGTTTCAGATTTTGTTAGTGTAATTGCAGCAACATCATTTGATATTTGCGTAAAGCGATTCATTAGGCAAGCAAAAATGAAACAATAAACAGCACCACTAAATCGAAATTTTATCAAAATCAATGTGGCTAATCGGTTTCACCAGCGTATTAGGCTAAATGTGCTAACACATGTGTTTACATATCGCTACCTAAAGGTGAAAAGGTGCCAAGTACACTTTTTTCAAAATTTCGTTTTATATGTAGAATGACATATAATGCGAAATTACATAGATTTTTCCTCTCTCCGGAATAATTTCAAAAAATGGACTTGGAATCTTTTCACCTTTAAGTAACGATATGATGTAATTAACGCGAAAGTGTTGCTCTCGAGTTTTATTAGAGCTATGCTGAAGAAATTTTAAACAGAATTTCGTAAAAAGTTTAAATAAAACTGCAGAAAAGAAGAAAGTTAAAGAATTTTAGCATAACGTTGCCACCTAGGTAAAAGCTGCTAACTGCTTTTAGTAAAATTTGGTCAAAATGACCCAAAAATATTATGAGAAATAAAGTAAATCAGAAATAAATAAATAAATTCCAAACACCGCAGATGGCTTTATTAACACTTAACACTTACACAATTTTTTCCGCTTAAAGTTTCTAGTTAATTGAAAAAAGGGATTTGCCTTGGGTTTTATTATATCAAATTAAAATAAAATAAAAATAAAACAAATGTGTGTGTGAGAATTTAAACAAAAGAGAAAGTCGGTTTAAATTTTCATATACAAATTTAAGATTACCGTTAATTTCTTTTTGATCAAATGATCGGATCTGAACCAAATTAGAAAGATACCACCTTTCCTTTAAAAAAAGAATTATAGACAACGGTTGACATGGTCCAAAGTTATGCGTTAACATACATGAAAAATAAAATAAAAAATCCCAACAAATTGATAACTTTCTCCTTTCTGTGAAGTCGATTAAAAAGAACAAGTAAGAAAGTCTAAGTTCCGGCGGAGCCGAACATTAAATACCCAGCGCAAGTATTAAATACATAAATGTTTTTCACGTTTCCTTTCAATTTTAGTAAATTAGCGTCCTTAAATTTCGAAATATTGAGCATTCAAGCATTTCTGATATTTACCGTTATATGAAAAGCGGCCGTAATTTTAGTCCGATTTCAATAATTTTCAACGTTTTGCTTTTATTTGGCAAGCACAATAAAAATACCGAGTTTGGTACAAATTGGTAGAACGGTCACCGATATGCATATATGTGATCATAAGTGGGCGGTGCCACGCAAATTTTCCAATATTTTACCATAAACGTATTTCTTGGTAAAGAATTGTTGCAGGC
>NW_016159217.1:8466-38667 GCF_001687245.7 Rhagoletis zephyria
AACTGTGCCAAGTTTGGAAGAAATTGGTGCAGCGGTTACCAAGATATACACATGTAACTATAAGTGGGCGTGGCTACGCCCATTTTCCGAAAATTTATAATATTCTTATTTTTCGTATAAAACTTATTGTAAATATCAATTTTGAGTGAATAACCTCCAGTAGTTACTAAAATATCGCAGTTTTCGTATTTCTGAAAATTACCGTTATATGGGAAGTGGGCGTGGTTACAGTCCGATTTCGCCCATTTTCAATACCAACCTACCTTGGATAAATGGAAACTTACATTCAAAATTTCGTTGCGATATCTCAATTTTTGCTCGAGTTATCGTGTACACGGTCGGACGGACAGACGGACAGACGAGCGGACAGACAGACATGGCTTAATCGATTTCTCTTTTCATTCTGATCATTTATGTATACATTTGTCTATATCTATCTCGACTCGTTTTGGCTGTTACAAACAACCGTTATGTGAACAAAATTAATATACCCTTGTGCACAAGTGCGCTCGGGTATAAAAAAGAATTTATCTTGCAACTCGGCTCTAAAGCATGGAGTAAATTCTGGGCTGGATCGACACACATCATCTGTTTGTCGATTTCAGAGCCACTTTCGATCGCACGAAAAGAATTTTTCTTTATGCCGAAATGACTGAATTTCGTAAATATCACCGCGAAACTAATATGACTGTGTAAAATGACGTTTAGCAATACTTCCAGATGAACGGGCCTGGTTGTGGACAAAGTATTTCTTGTCATCACACAAATAGTCAAAGCATAAGCGTCTTGGAACCCACGTCTCTATTGGCAGTTACAAGTTTGAAAAACTTAACTTCTTTCATTTAGAAACCAGCATTAAAAAAAATAATATTGGCATTCTTGAAATCCAAAGGAGAATCACTCTTGCCAACAATTGCTACTTACGACTGAGTAGATAAATGAGAACGAAAAGTTTCTGTCGTCGTACAAAAATAACACTTTATAAGTCAGTTATCATACCCGTGCTGGTGTGTGACGTGGAGCAATGAAAACATCTGATGAAGCGGTACGTGGATTTTCGAGAGAAAGATTCTGCGAAAGATTTACGGGCCTTTGCGCGTGGGCGATTCCGAATACCGCAGATGACTTAACGATGAGCTGTCTACGCTTTACAACGATATAGGCATAGTGCGGCTCCGCTTGCTAGGTCGTGTCTTTCGAATGGACAGGAACGCGCTAGCTCTGAAAGTAATCAATGCGGGCCACAATGCTGGTAAGACCAGGTGTATAAGGACTTGGATCCAATTGGAATTTCCAGTTGGCGTCAGTTTGCACAGAAGAGAAACGACTGGCGTGCTGTTTTGGACTCGGCTAAAATTGCTTAGGCGGTTACAGCTCTAAGGAAAAAAAGAAGAATCACTATTATTTCGTTTAACACCTCATGCATTTATCACCCTCTTCATTTACTTTATTCTATTAAACACCGTATACAACGAGTAAGCCATCTTACATCTGCCTAAAAAAGAATTCAGATGTACATATACCGATAACGCCACCGGCCAATGGGGTGATTGTCTTAAGCGAGAGTTCCATGAAGATGCGCTGGTTCATATAAAACTCGCGCCACTGTCCCAGCCAGGTACATTGAAAGATTACAGATGGCAGCTGCTGGAACTCACAAATCATCACACTTCCATAATAACAACTCGGCATCAACTCAATGGCCATACTTAAAAAATAAACTGCATAGTATACGTAAGCGAAAAACTTATTCCCATAAAAGAGCAAGTAAAACAGCCCTACGCACATACTCAATCCTCTTGAAATGGACTGCGTCCATTGTGCCAGCGAAAATGTGTCCAGCGTGAGGCTGAAAATCCTGCATTGTCGATAAACAATTAATCAGCTTGGTTGTGCTGGTCTTCTTGTTGTCTGCACCCACTTTGGCTATACGCAACGCCAACAGGCGCAAATGTCCGGCTATTAGCAATTTGGTAAACCAATGTTGGCTGCATAATGCGCAAAGTACACCACACAAACATTTGCGATTTGTGTGTAAAATTTTCAAATTAAATTGCTTGCAAACGTCAATAATTTGAAAAATTCCTCTCAGCGGTTCTACCTTCCTATTTTTTTATCATGATTATATGTAATATTTTCCTTCATGTACTTCCAGATGCATGTGTATGAATTTGAATTACATGATTTTTCGATTATTGACAATAATAAAAAGCAGTGGTATAAAACCAAATAGCATTTTTTGAACAATATTTTCTAACTTGATATTGATACATTTTTTTTTTTACGATACATTTTTTCGTAATGCCGCGTCAACACCTAACAGGTGGCAACCTTATAAAAATTCTAGATAAAAAAGGTCACTCTCCTATCAATACAGAGTAGGGATGTTGCAAATGTGGAATTTTAGACATTCGCGGATGCGAATGTGGATGCGAATGCGAATGCGGTTGTCAAGTATTTTTAAGAAATAATTTAGGTGATTTAGGTAAATAAAAAATGGAAAAGATAGTAATTTTAATAATGTGTTTTTTTTCTTATTTAGTACTCGAATTTAAAAATTGGAACACTGTATTTAATAAAGAGTAATTTTGCTGCCTTTTCGGGTTATAGCCTGTTTCTTAACGGATCGTAAAGTATGGAAAGGGCGTATTTCACATTGTCGCTGAAATGCAAAAAAAAAATTAACTAAATTTTTTTTTATTGCATAAAACAATGTGGGGACTAATGATTCAACGAAGTGCATCATAATCAATCAAAAGGTGAATTTTGGGATTTTTAGTTAGTTACGGCTTTTTGTATTTCAGCGACGATGTGAGTTACCCCTTTCCATACTATACTAACGATATATTGATTTGTGAAGTTGGTTGTCCACTTATTCACTTATTCACATATCAGGTTATCTTTATTACGATGTGTGCTAATTTTGGTAATTATCACAAAACTAAAATAAATGTGGTTGTTTTCGAGCTGAAAACACGGAACTGAATCATAATAAATTTTATGAGAAGAAAAATAATTACACTTATCTAAGAAAAATAAAAAAATAAAAATTTTCAACAGACCTTTGACAAATTAATTTTCGATAGTTACATAATTCTTACCTAATTAAAGGTCATCTTTTAACGCGCAAATATTCGATTCTCTTTATAGTCAGACGTTGAACACTTCAGCTGAAAATACCTATTGAAGGATCTTACTTTTTGACTTTAAATTAAAAAAGAAGGGGGACGTAGGGGGACAGTTTTAACTTAGAATCTCCACAGGCAAACAACTTTGGGTACAATTTCTCGTTTAGTTTCGCCAGATATACACCTGAAAAAAGGTGGGACTAGGTTAAATACTAGGACGGGACCACGCTACCTTGTAACCAACACTAGTAGCGAAAATGGTCCAAATATATAGAAAAAATATGGTTACATTAACATTGCGATGTCATTGGACCTGACCACCTCTGGTCCAACGCTGCATAACATGGGACCACCTATACAACTAATCCTTTTGGATAATGGCATATTCGGCAGCCGAATCATGTTGCCGATGGTGCACGAAGAGGTGGTGTTCAGCACATACATTCGGTTTTTACGTTTGAAGTGATCTAGGTCAACCTACTAAACTACGACCCAGTGGACCTGGTCCTCAAATTTTTGCAGGGACGTTTTATCGGTGCACTTGCACAATATTCGCATTCGCAAAAGCTCCGCATTGATTATTGCAAATGCGAATTTTAAAACTAATGCAGAATTAAAATAAATGCGGAAGCTTCGCGATTGCGAATGCGAATATTCGCAACAACCCTGATACAGAGTATATTAGAAAAAATCTCGTCAAAAACAGTTCAGTAATTTTCAAGATTAGCGCGTGCAAAGCATCTCGACTTTCCTTTATACTATATATAGATATGCATTATTTCCCTCAGTGCAGCTGAACAGAAATACGAATTCTCAAACCGAATAAGTGGGAGGCGCTCCAGCGGGGCTTTGTTGCTTTCTGCCTCGCATGGGATGGTTAGTCACATTGTAGTGAGGTTCTCGAACCCACCTAGAGCTCTGAGTTGTCTGAAAGATATGTTGCTTTGTCAATATTACGTATTAACCCTTATTTCAATATTGGTATTGAGCTTTGTACCGCAATAATTTTCTTTAGGAAAAAAGGAAAAAGCGAAACAAAGTCTAAGCGGTAGAAATTATAGTTTCCATGTCCTTGTGTGTAATTAAAAAGCATAATTATTATTTTGTGTGGCAATTCAAATTATATGTTCGACACGTTTAAAATATCCAGGAAATGTGTATGTGATTAGGTCATTGCGTGAAGGGAAGGAAAATTTTACTAATTTATGAGGAAGGCCACCTTCATATTACCATAAGGAAAATAAGATGGGCACCTGTAAGTGAAACAAAAAATCAAGATATTTTACTTCCTTTCACGCAAGCACCTGATCACACAAAATTGTCCTGGATATTTTAAACGTGTCGAACATATAATTTCAATTGTCACACAAAATAATAATTATGCTTTTTTAATTACACACAATGACATGGTGATTTGGAAGCGTGCACGCTTATCTAAATAAATATGCATTTCCCTATTTTCGCTTAGACTTTAAGTATCTAAGCTCCCACCGAACGATATCTCATAGTCTTAGCGTAATTCAATCAATCAGTACAACCCCTTCGAAAACTCGCAATGCACTCTAAAGTTAACGCTGCTGACATTTTCAGCTCATTATTCTTCTTTTGGCGTACTTTGGGCTTCATCACCACCACCTACAATAAGTATCTCATCGCTTTATACGATTCATTTGTGACTACATTCGCCACTTTTGCCTTCCCTGTACATCTGTTTCTGGGCGCAGCTTTTGCGGAAAATAAGGAAAATATATTCATCAACTTGGCCATTGGCATTTCCGCAATCGCTTGCACATTTAAGCATTTCTTGTTGCGTCCACAACTAACTCAAATTCTATTTGTGAATGATATGCTGCAGCAATTGGATGAGCGCGTGGAAAATGTTGAGGACATACGCTACTACGTTACGCACATACGCAGGAGATCAATTTTTATGATGCGCTTTTTTACTGTAGTGTACTTTTCAGTGGGAATCATGGCACTGCTGTCTGCGTTGTGGTCTGGCAAGATTTTATATCCGGCATACGTTATCATCGACTGGCATAGTTCAACCGGGAAATATTTGCTGGTGATGCTGTTCCAAGTATACGGTTTGAATATGCAAATCATACAGAGTCTCACCAACGATGCCTATGGACCAATGGTGCTGTGTCTGCTCTCGGGGCATGTGCACTTGCTCGCCAGACGCATCGCGCGTATAGGTCATGGCATCGACGGCGACACCGTGGAGCACACCTATAGGGCGCTAGTGCTTTGCATTGAGGACTACAAACTTCTAATGAGGTACTTAATAATAGATTTAATAATCGACATATTTATAATTTCCACTTCTTCTTTTTAGCACAACCAAACAGGTGGAGCGCATCATCTCGTCCACCTACGTGGTGCAGTTCTCCGCAGTTGGCTTAAATGTCGTTTGGGGTCTCATCTATTTACTTTTCTTTGCTGATAATCTCTTAGCTTACGGCTATTATATTTTTCATATTTTGGCCATTATGATTGAGATTTTTCCCTGTTGCTATTATGGCAGTTTGGTGCAGGCGGAATTCCATGCCCTATCATACGCTATCTTTCGCTGTAACTGGTTGACACAGCCGCGCGAATTTCGTCATAATGTTATGACTTTTGTGGAGCTGTCATTATATGAGGTCACCGTGACGGCGGGAGGTATGATGAGAATACATTTGGACTCGTTTTTTAAAACCTGCAAGATGGCCTACTCACTCTTCACGGTCATTCAAAGTATGAAATAAGAACTAATTTAAGCATGTAAAGACAGTTTGGAATCTAAAACTTTATTTACAGTTCTTTAGTTTACTTTGTGCTTTTAAATGTAACAAAGAAGGAAACAAACCATTTCACCACATAAATATAACAACTTTTATTAAAAAAAAAAATTAGCAATTCAAATTAACGACAAGTATTTCAGTTTGTGGGACGGCACCCCTGAAAATTTTTAAGAGTTTAGAAACTTTGTTGGATATTGTTCAATATTTACGATATTGGTTTCGATATTAAAAAGTATTATTTATTAACAATAATTCAAATTTACAATACTTCAAGAAAATTATGAAAGTATGGTTGAATGCATATGCATGTATGCATGAACGAATATAATACAAGAGACTTTAATGTTTGAAGGTGACTTTAATTAACAATAATATGTATGTAGAAACTGAGAATGTTAATAAGCGGAAAGTATGAATGATTTTAAATAACAACTTGAGTGCAAGAATTAATATTTAACAATATGAGAAGATTCGCGAAGCGAATGATTTTATGAAAATGAAATATAATTTAAATGTATAAGTACGCAAACTATTAAAAAGATAATGCGAACGATTTGATCGATGAATAGAGGTCCTGGTAAGCGGAAATCCCTCGGTGGATGAAAATGATGATGTGCTGCTATCCTGCTGGACGTCAGTGGAAAAAAGAAGAGAGAATGACAAGGTGGCGGTTGCATTTATAGGCAACACTGGAAGTGGCCCAATGTGCCAATAAGCAACCGTGGGAAGCAATTCCCGTGCACTTGTCGAACTTCCAACTAGAGCAGGGATGCTTTTCTAGAGAATATATGCAGGGATGCGTTGAAGAATCAAGCTGAGCAGGGATGCTTTCTTTAAGTAGGCGCAAGTCACTTAAACAGATATGTTGTTGCATCCTCATTTGCCATCACTGTATCAACAGACATATATGTGGTCGCCTCACCAGGTACTTTGCCATGCGACCCTCAACGATTTCAAGGAGGTATTGAGCAAAGAATCCGGACTCTCTATAACTGGATGTTAGTTGTGAGGTTCAATATTTCCACCTTTGCCCACAATGGCGAAGCCTTGAAGCACATGTTTATCTCCCTGCGGCAGTGCCACGTTCGACGACGGGTAGCGTCTGCAGAAAATCTCCTGCGAGCAAAACGACTACCTCACCCATGGGCAAACTTCTACCGCGGATATCTTACAAGCTTCGATCGAGTACCTCGCATGCATGCTTCTGGGACATCGTACATTTTCCCAAACTATTAATATGCACTGTTTGGCTAATGTTGCAAGTTGATGTATCCTGACTCGCAATGTTCAGTGGGAGTTTCAGCGCCGAGTGTGCAGCTCTTCCTCCGCTGAGCAAGGTCGCTGATATCCCTGAGGAGGCAACAGCTAGTGTAAAGATTTTATCCTTGCGCGACTGTGCCAGTAGCAAAATCAGCAGAAATGTCTTGCCATTTCCCCCTGGTGCGTCCAAGAAGGTCCATTATCTGCTTTCCACGGGGCCCAAATATTTTTGGGGAAATTTTCCTTTGCTCGGGAAATAGTTTATGTTCTGTTACAGTGACTTGAGCCGCCAAGTTCGTGGTGTTATTGTTCAACTCCTTGAATAGCCCATTGAACAGTTCTCCCGTTAGTTGCGGTGTGGGCGAGTCGAAATTCCACATCCGTTTTCCCACCATTGAGAAAAGTTTATTTCAATTAGCCTCAGAGTGGGCGATGTCTTCAAAAAAAGCGATTTTATACTATTCATGCAGTTGGAGGGGCTTGAAAGTCCGCAAAGCTTACACATATATATTTAAATATTTCATTTCACTTGTCGATTAAAATGATTTTAAATTTGTAAACAGTTGGCTACTCTCTTCAAAATATTTTCGAAAGAAAGCTTTCTGAACCCTCTGTCCTTTAATACCCATTTTAAAACATTTCGTTTAACTTGTTAAGTACATAAATTGAGAAGACAACATTCTTCAAAAATATTTTGAAAAAAATTTGTCTTAAACCTTTCTCTTTTGAAACCCGTAGTAAAATATTTGATGTAAATTGTTAATTCAATTTACTTTGTGTTTATAAAAAGGTGGCAACTCTCTACAAAAATTTTATTTATTTATTTTATTTAACCCTGGTTATAAGCCGTATGTTTTTAGGAGGCTTTATAATACTTAGTTACATTTGAGTTTACATGTTTGAGAGTTACATAATTATTCACAAACATACTAGATTACATACAGCACTTGAGTCAATTTCATAACCCAGGCCTTTTATACGAAGCCATATGTTGTACTTCGTAGACAGGCGAACTTGAGCAAAAATTTTACACATATAGAAGTTTTTCCTAACGAGAAGATATGCAGCCACACTTTCATCTAGTGATCGTAAAATTTTACAGTTGATGGAGGAAGAATTGGCACTTACAATATAAATAAATTGATTAATAAATTAATTAACAAATAAATAAATGAATATTCATCAGTTTTGCGGGGATACCAAATTCAGACATAGCCGCATATAGGCAACGCCTTTCTTGTGGATTTCGCAGAGCATATTTACTTACATAAATTCCAGTCGTCGGACAGGCGCTCATCTGGCAATATTCTGCATCATAGTTGATGCATGCACCTTATTAGCTACTCGCCGCCGTACTTGAATAGGTCAACTGGGAGGCCGTCAGTTCCAGCACCTTTTTTGTTTTTTTAGTTGCGTAATTGCTCGTACCTCGAAATAGTCAGGCGTCTTCGCGTATTCCTTTCAACTTTCAGTGCTGTGACCATTCAGTATGATGGCAAGCCTGATTTTCTCAACGCTATCAACTTCCACAAGACCGTAGCCGAAGAATCTAAAATCCACATGTTTTTAAGTTTCCGACGGTAAGTTAAGTTTTAACTAACCGCCAACACCGTTTCTCATAAAAGATATAATGGGAGAAGAGAGGCAGCAGAAATTTATTTTTGTTAGTTTTGCATTTGCAAGCAAAAACATTAGGGGTATTCTCTGAGTCTTGCAAAGCCCTTGCATGGTGCACAGATTGCACGGCTTGCACGGTTAAAACCGGGTTTCGTATGGGGCAGCTTTGCAAACCGGGCAATCCGTGCACCATGCAAGGGCTTTGCAAGACTTAGAGAATACCCCTATTGTACCTTTTTACATGTTATATATATTTATTTTTTATTTTTTATTTTAGCATATTGATACATATGTAACTATATATAAACTTATGCTTTAAATATATTGCTGCACGCAGCATTTTACCGCTAATGCACATCACCCTATTTTATGTACGTAATTACACTTCGCGCACAGCACTTCTGGGAAATTAAATAGCAGTCGCCCCTTTGATGACGTGAATGTAGAGTGCAAATGGATGAGTCAGTAAAAGAGAAAGCTTAATGAAATCGTAAATATTTTATAGACAAACTGACAGTAGTTCACACAATATTTACGGGAGAGTGCAGTGTATAGACAAGCATGTTTAGTACGACACCGAAATAGCCAGAAGTAAAGAAATCTCACTTCGCAAAAATGGAGCTCAATACTTTTTATTAAACCCAGGGAAAAGTTATTGCTCCTGGCAACTTGGAGCTCGATAATCCTTAAGAAGCTCTGACGGATTCAAAGCGCAAGATACTCTTTGGATTACGACAAGTTACTCCTGACTATTGGGTATTAGAAACTCGGGTTCCCTGGAAAAAAGGCATAGAAAATCTGGTTTCATTTTAGAGATATTTCGAAAATATTATTGAGCTCCTAGTGCGAGTATAGAGAAACAAGACACTTGTTGTATCTATTCCGAAATGAGCTATACGTCTTTTGATTTAATAAAAACGCACAGACGAATAAGTTTAGCTACTAAAGACCGGCGAAAAACGCAATTTTTTACATTAGAGCAGGCATTGTTGTGCGGTGCGAGTTTTAGCTGTCCGTTTAAGAATTTGAGTAACGCGGAAATACTTTTGCTCTAATGCAGGTGTACTTATCACGGCAAGAAAACTTCTTTGGCGGAGCATTTCTTTTCCTCACAACTAATTTGGACCAAATTATTAATAGCTTAGCAGAGGAGAAGAAATGTTATGATAGACAAGTGAGGAGATTCGAACACAATATGTGATACTTATAAGATGAATCTAAAGAAGGAATGAAATAGGGAAAGTAAGAGAATATTTTAGTAATATAAGGTACCTCCCAAAATCTTATAGAGAGGGCACTAATCTATTCTATCAAATAGTGAAGGCGGGAAAAAGTTGATTTGATAGACATACGATTCGCTTCCAGTAATCTCAAGTACGTCAACAGCATAGAGCCCCAGGATAATCATAATAGAGAAAAAAGACTATGTTCGGCCGAGTGAAAAGAATCTTTGGAAAGTCAAATGAAAGACGGTAACTAAGCGTTTTCAAAAGAAGCCAAGCCAACAAACTATACGGCACCTAGTAAGTACAGCGTCTCTGCTCTCTGTCCTAAAGCCCAGCAGCTTAGCGTACTAAGCAGTATCTTCTCTAATGACAGATGAAAACCGCTAGTTTAGGTGTCTTACTCATGCAACTAGAATAAGATTGTACAAAAACACTTCCTGCGGTATTCGTAGCATATTATAGCATCACTTCCTCTCCGGTTTTTGGTTCTTTTCGGAATATATAGGACTGGTATCGTAAACTTATCCCAGTTTCCCCGACTAGTTTTACCAAGTTTAACCATTTACCGAAAAGTATTTCTAAATAGTTTGCAGGCTCATTTTTCTTATACACCATTATTGCCATCACAAATAAAAATACTAAATGAGGAAGCCTTAAATTTTCTAACGACGAGAGTAAGATCTTAAATAGGCTGAGAAAGGCGTCGATTTGTTAAATAGAGCTGATATAAAACATCACTCCATCATGGTCAGAGGTGGGCACTACCACAAACAAGCGTTCGTTAGAAGTGAGAATGTGTTAGTGTGTCTAATTCATTTTAACGGGTGATTTTTTAAGAGCTTGATANAAATGCCAAAACGCATATAAAAATATGTAAACAATGCAGAAAAATGTGTTAATTTTAATATTACACGGCCCAATTTTGCAGGAATCAAGAAATATACAAAGGTTGATTAATTAGGAACACGTAGCAATAATTTTGGACATGTAGCCCTTTAGCTAAGTACGATTTTTAGCGCATGAAAAAATGGATGTATTAACAGCGTTTGCAATTTCATGTAGACCAAAAGGAAGGTGTGCAGCAAAGTGAATTTTTGGACTCGCCATTGTAAAAAGCCATGCAGAGTGCATACATTTTTATATTTGTGAACGGTAGCCAACCACCATAAACTCCACGNAAATGCGGCAATTTTGCTTATTTACGAAGCCATTCAACCAGAAATGAGCCTCATCGCTGAACAAAATTTGTCGATAAAAAAGCGGATTTTCTGCCAACTTTTCTAGGGCCCATTCACTGAAAATTCGACGTTACATGCTGCCGCGTTCTCTACGTTACGCTCTTGCTTGTATACGTACACGCCAAGAATGATAGAATACAAGATTGCGCAAATGAGAGAGGATTTTTGAGCGTCATTTTTGCGTGACGTCATCTTGGTGTAATCGCGAGAGAGAAATGCCAAAACGCATATAAAAATATGTAAACAATGCAGAAAAATGTGTTAATTTTAATATTACACGGCCCAATTTTGCAGGAATCAAGAAATATACAAAGGTTGATTAATTAGGAACACGTAGCAATAATTTTGGACATGTAGCCCTTTAGCTAAGTACGATTTTTAGCGCATGAAAAAATGGATGTATTAACAGCGTTTGCAATTTCATGTAGACCAAAAGGAAGGTGTGCAGCAAAGTGAATTTTTGGACTCGCCATTGTAAAAAGCCATGCAGAGTGCATACATTTTTATATTTGTGAACGGTAGCCAACCACCATAAACTCCACGGCTGTTGACTCCACAGCTTTTATTTGATGACTTTTGTACCATTTCCGAGAGGATGCATGAGTGTGGCTATTTCTCTCAATCGTGCGTACACGCGATGTTTACACTTTTTGAGCGTGTGCTCGTTCTCTGCCCATGCCTGATCATGGGTGATGAGGCGTCAAAGACTATTTGACACACTTCAATGATATAATATCTCCTATTATTAGGCGCACTTTAGATTGTCAAGACAATCTAAATATAATCACAAGGTTTATTGCATTTCAGTGTATTAACTAAATGGGGCAATCATCTTCACAATAACAATAATAGATTGGCGCTTACACATACGTTAGAGTTTGGCCTCCGATTTGTGGCGTGCATCTTGATGTTGTCATACAAAGGGGAGGGACCTACAGTTTTATGCCGACTCCGAATGGGGATTGTATTTATATGAGAAGCTGTTTTTCATGACATAAATACACTAGGAGGCGATGTTGCTTTGAGCAGGGCTTGAACCCAGTGCCTGCGAAGTGAAAGCGCGCGGCCTTTTTTGCAATTTTAATTTTTTTTTTTCGCAAAGTTTGACCTGACCTTTTCTATTTCTGTTCCCGATCCGATGGTCAAAGCTGAGAAAATTATGAAAATTAGGTTTTCAAATTTTACCTTATTACAACCCACAACAAGCCGTACATAAGTAGGTATATTGTTATACAGCATTTTTAAGGTCCACAAAATCGGATGAAAAATAGTCAAGCTGTTAAGAGATAAGTACTAGAAGTATGAAAATAACGTTTTTTTTTTTTTCAAATAAAAAAATTGTGGGTTCAGAAACTATAAGAAACCTATTTTTATGTTGTACTCGACCCTACCTGCGACCTCCATTAAGTTTTGTTTCGGGTTGTAACGGGTGATTTTTTTGAGGTTAGGATTTTCATGCATTAGTATTTGACAGATCACGTGGGATTTCAGACATGGTGTCAAAGAGAAAGATGCTCAGTATGCTTTGACATTTCATCATGAATAGACTTACTAACGAGCAACGCTTGCAAATCATTGAATTTTATTACCAAAATCAGTGTTCGGTTCGAAATGTGTTTCGCAAACCCAATTGCTGCGAACGGCGACGAATCGACATTTCACGGTCTTCAGCAACACTCTCAGAAACAGACGCAATATTCTCTTCTGTACGCACTGTACGCATTCGTGTGGTTGGTTTAATGTCCAATAAAGTAAACTGAGTGCGAAACTTGGTCACAATCGCATTAATTGTTTGCTCACTTGGTCGATTATGTAGACCATAAATCGGACGTAAAGCGAACCGAACACTGATTTTGGTAATAAAATTCAATGATTTGCAAGCGTTGCTCGTTAGTAAGTCTATTCATGATGAAATGTCAAAGCATACTGAGCATCTTTCTCTTTGACACCATGTCTGAAATCCCACGTGATCTGTCAAATACTAATGCATGAAAATCCTAACCTCAAAAAAATCACCCGTTATTTCGTGATTTTTTTTTTTTTTTTTATCACATTGTATTATGTGGCGGTCAATGTCTTTGTTAGTGCTGCCACTGGGGGTAACTTTTCTGCCAAGGTATGTTAAATTCCCCACCCTCTCAAGGATTTGGTCGGATAGTAAAATATCACCAAAAGACTTCGCTGGCATATTTAGAACCTTAGTTTCTCTGTGTAGCGCGCTTCTCATTTAAGACTCAGCTTAGTCAATGTGTTCATTTGAGAGGGAATTTTCCTACCACTCTGTCAGACCTCTTCAGGAAACACTTATGTAGCATTGAACTGATAATATCAGACAATCTCAGGCTAATAATAAGTGTATGCAGCAATTCAGCGGCGAGTTTAAGCAGCACTTTACGCTTCCCTTACTCAATACGCTGTGCATGTGGTTACGCTTATCAAAACCAAATATACATGATTATGTAATATCTCGTTAAACAATATAGTACTTTAACTTGTTCCATATATTTTATAGACATATAATCTATTGTCCTTTACGAGATTATTACTTTTCTGCACCATTGTTCAATATTCATATTTCATCCAATTTATGAACATTGTTGCTTGTAACACGCTGTTGAAACATTTATTTGCAATGTATTTTGATCTTGCTGTCAATTTGGCAATTTGCAAAAACATAAATTTCATTTTGCACAAGTGAACAAAGAAAAAGAAACAATTAAGCCCAGAAATAAATGTCCATCAACAGTTATATAAGTGAATTTCCCTCTCACTTCATCGAATCTTTATCAATGAAGGGATGACTGAATATTTGCATTGTAAAATATTTATGTAAGGCGTCGCATTTCAAATTCATACAAACAAACATGTTCTCGAATATAAATATTTGTAGGCAAAAACGATATAAAAGTATGTGATTGAATGTCCTGTCCACAGTTGCTGTAGCTCAGAGGATACACGCTTGTGCGATGTCAATGATTTATAGTCACACGAGCGAGTGTGCTATGGCAATGGCAATGGCAATGTGCCGCAGCATGCAATGGTTGTTTGCATGCATTTATGTGTACTTTGAAGGGAGAATTACCAAAGGTTTTTTTTTATTCTTATTAAAATAACACTTTGTTCCAAAATTGAGTAATTCTTAGCTACTTATTATTTAATATTTGTGAATCGGGAACAACAATAATTTTTGTAATTAAGTAAACTCTAATTTTTTCCGAGGGAAATCAGAAAAAATTAAAACCAGATATTGCTTTCTTCTTCTTAGTTTCTTTTTGGTTATTTGTGTTTCTGTTAGGGAGGGGATATGAAGCTTTTCTCTGCTTTTTTCAAGATTGTTCGTATTTATTGATGAAGGAAGACGAAACACTAATCGTCAATAGATAGTTTCTGAATACCGTTGGTGTTCTGCTCATACGAGTTCAATCCAAATCCATATGGTCCTTTTCTGATGAATCTCATTTGTTAAACTAATTGCGATATGGCAAACACGACCTTAGTGGCAGGGCCTTAGAGCAGAACTCGAAATTGTGCAGGAGTCATCGAACATTTTCTCGGTCTTGGTTAGTAGAGTAAATTGGTAAAGGGTAAACCAAGGAAAGGCAAAGCTAATGCTCTTTAAGGGGATGACCAAGGTTGTTAGCTTCATATTACGAGATCTGAACCAGACTTGCAAAAATCATACTTTCGCTAATACGTGACTTAAGTAAAATTAAATATATAAATCAAATAAAATAAAAGAAAAAAAATAAATAAAAAATTATAAAAACAACAATTTTTTTTTGCAATCGCTCCAACCGCGGACGCCAAACTCGCATGCCTTGCTTGCTTACTTGAACAAAAGAAAACAGCTTCCCGTTCTTGTCAGTGCTTTCGTCGAAAATTCCCCGGATCCGAGTTAATTCCCAAAAAATTCGTACACTTGCTTATACGCATTTAAAGAGGAAAATACATGAGTTAAAGGAAATATAGGCTGTTTGTGCAATTAAGCGAGCTCGTTTGTCAACCGTATAACACACATTCGTTTTGTGAATTTAAGCCTAAATAACATAATTAATTTTTTGAGCAATACGTACACTCTAAAAAATGTTTTTTTCTTTTTTTAATTGCGCATATTAAGATAGGTAACCGGGTTCCCATCTTAATGAATGCAAATTAACACACCGTGTTAATTAAATTAAACACTGATTGTTTATTTTTACTTATCATATGTGTGGCGTAGAACAAATTTCAAATTTGTTTGTTGAATTTCAAACATTTTTTGTTCACAATTTCACAGTTTTTACATAAAATGTATAAAATTTCATCTAGCAAATGTTTGTTTAAATTTACGCATATAAAGAGAGGTAACCAGTTTCCTTCCCTCATGTGTGCAAATTTACAGACCGTGTAATAAAACTAAACACTGGTTCTTTACTTTAACATACCCAATTTGTCGCGTAGAGCAAAATTACACACCAAATGTTTAAAATTGAGTAAATATGAGCACTTAATGCTTACTGTTAGTAAACAAGTTATTTTTACTTTCAAAATGTTTGCAATTTTAAACAATTTATGAGTATATTTTAAACATCTCATGTTCAAAATCAAATCTTAAACATCTTGCGCATTTATTTTAAAATAAACACTTTTCAGTAGTAGTTTTATGTGCACTTTTTAGAGTGTATATACTTCACTATTAGAGAGTGAGACTATTTTAATTTTTTGACAAAAGTTTCTCGCAGTTTTGAACTGAAAATCGGATCTCGGTGGAGGTTGTTATAAAATGCTACCAGGGTGTTGTAAACTCCAAGGTCCTGAAGCGATGAGGTAATAAAAATAATATTACTCATACGCCATGTAACACCACGTCTCATGCAATAACCATAACACCATAACCATACCTTTGTCTAAAACTTCCGAGCTGCTTATGATAACCAACCAAAACTCAATAGATACCGAAGGTTATGGTTATCGTTATGGTTATGGCTATGGTAGGGCAGAAATAAATGGGCCTTTAACAGGTCTATTCTGCTTGTTACCGAACATTTTAACACCGGAAAATTTTGTTACCAAAAAATAACACCACTTCTTGTAGCCGAAATTTTAAGTACCTTGGTAACAACTTAATTCAGCAATTGAAGCAGAATGAAACTATGAAGTTTTGTATAAATTCGGGTTTTACATACTTCACGGGACATATTTTGTTACCTGCTTATGAGATGGTAACAAAATTTACCAGTGCGCAGAATGCAAAAAGGGTGTAAAAATTACCAGAAACTTAATTTTTTACACATTTTTTAACAACAAATAATGAATATTTCCGTTAGAAAAAGTTACTGTTCTGTATAGGGCTGTGCGATTAATTGATTACTCAAAATTTTAATTAATCATAAAGTAAATAACTCAATTATTCGATTAATTGGAAATTATGATTACTCAAAAGTTCAGTTACTCGAGTAATCAAGATTTTTGATTAACCAAAAACAAAAATATTTGAGTAATTTGCTTTATGATTAATCAACATTTCGAGTAAAATGAGTAATCAACATTTCAACTCTTTACATATGTATAAAGTAGTTAAAGTTCCTTGATACTTTGAAAACAACGTTTCTGTTTTCAAAAATTAAAGCAAACAATTTTTTTCATATACAGAATGTAAAAAAGAAAATAAGCATTTTCCAAAGCAAACTCTTTTAACGAGCAAAATTATTTTTTTTGAGTAATCATATTTCAAGTAACTCGATTAATCATCGTTTTGAGTAATCAAAATCTTGATTACTCGAGTAATTGATTAACCGAATAATTGATTAACCAACTTGCTCGAGTAATCGAATAATCGCACAGCCCTAGTTCTGTAGTTTCATGTCCTATTGATTTGTATTTAAGAAATCATTCAATTCGCTTACTTACTTGCATAACTATTTACGTACTGTATTAACAAAAACTACCAACCTTTGAAAATGGGTGCACAGTTGAAACAGCCTTTCCCAGTTGGAAGGATTGGAATACTTTCGATCCAAACACCTAAATCAAATGCTTAAAGGTATAAATAAGAAGTGTTGTGCAAAGAGAACATACTTTACCTTGCGAACTACCATATATGTATGTGTGGCTGTTTAACAAACTGCCTTAATTCAAATTTGTAAGTCAATTTAAAGAGATATAAGAAAATTTTTATATATACATAAATAATTATAAGTAATTTTTTTGGTTTATGAAAGTTCAGAACTTTTAATCTAATAAATATAATTAACCACAGTGTATTGTATGAAATGCAATAGCTTTAGGGTGCGTTCACACAGAAATCCGAGTGACACCGAGCGGAGCAAGGTGGAACAAAGCGAAGCTACTTGTGTTCACACTGGACCAAGCGAAGCGAAGATTTTCTCTCGGACTCTACTGCAAAAATACCACAAAACTTACCGTAAATGAAAAGTGAAAAAATATTTGCTCAATTTTATTCAAAAGATTCGTTGTAAAATTCGTTTTAAATGAATATTCAGATTTTTTTTTTTTGCAACAGCGTCATGAAACATGAAAATTAAATAGAAAATACAAAATCAAAAATCAGGATACGTTTATACAAGATCACAGCTTCTGGTATATTTTTCCTAACAATGCTATCATGAGAATTTCCAAACATCCGAAGAGATAAGAGTTAGGTACAGAACTTCCTTAAGCCGCCAGCCGACATAACACTTGGCAAATAGCTTTTGCAAGGCAATACTATTCTTATTGCCGAATTTTAACAAGAAGGCGCCTTAGAGAAAAGAGTGCAACACGATGCGATCAACATAGATTTTATGTTCTCCGGAACGAGCATAATGAAATTCTCGAAGAAAATGCGAATAACTTCGGTTGTTTGAAAGAGCAGTAGCGCAGTATTGATATTAAATATTGCATCACAACCGAAAGGGCCAACAGCTGTTTTGCACAGTTTAGTTTTTGAAGTTTCCAAGAGCTCCTTCTGATCTAGTTACTTTTAAATAAGAAAAATGGAAAAACATAAACGTAAAATATTATTGAATTTTGGTTCTCCTCAAAACACGTTCATACATATGTACCTTTATTACTTCTAACGCGGATAATATACGCCCAATTGCATTATTGTCCTCCTTCTCAGCTTAAATCTGCAATATAATATACTCAGTTGATGACTATGTGCCTTCGCGCTCATCTAGGATTTCTGTAAATGCAATTAAGATAGAAAATGTTTATTTATGAAAATCGAATTATGCACAAAATCCAAATGAAAACCATTTAAAGCTCATACTTCTGCAATCAGTAAAGTTGGAAAGAAATGTTTTGAAAGCCTTGAAAAAGTCCGATTGTGACACCGACATGCTTTGCTCTCTCATACACCCAAAATTGTTAAGCTCTCACCAACACCTTTGACTGTAGTTGCATCGGCATTAAACAACAGTTGGTGATCCTGTTTTAGTCCTGCATCCAAGGTAAGCGAATTAAGATTGCAAATTGGTTCAGACAGTGCTGTCAATTCGTTGGCCAATAATCCGTAAATAATACTCATATGAAATAAACGCGGGTTAGTCTCTAGACTATGCCTCATTCGTTCAGGATTCGGAGTAAGTAACTGACTCCCCTTTGCTCCATGATTTGTCTTAGAACGAAATTTTCCCATTTTATGTAGATATTTTGTCTGTAAACCAAACTTGACAAGGGATGACGGAAATTCGTTCCAAAATAAATCATTTTGAAGAAAAGTTAAAATTCCTCAATAACATTCCGAAAATATGAGCAACAGGCTGACGATTTTCTAGATATAGTGCAAGCATTTCGCGCATGTCCCAACGTCGTAATCTACGCTTGAGTTAACATTTTGTTGGACCTACAAAAAATAAATATATATGGATGCGTGGACATATCGACACCTGAGTATAAGATCGGCCTATCTAAGCAATAACTTCGAAAACGCCCTACCTCTGAAAACATTTCAATAACGGCCCATTTCATAAT
This sequence comes from Rhagoletis zephyria, assembly GCF_001687245.7. Lineage (NCBI taxonomy): Eukaryota > Metazoa > Arthropoda > Insecta > Diptera > Tephritidae > Rhagoletis > Rhagoletis zephyria. The sequence continues at coordinate 27,678 of NW_016159217.1, forward strand.
TCGGTTCAAAAATGCCCTATCTCGACATATTTTCAATATATTTTCAGCTCATGTGGGGCACTCCGGAATCGAATTCTGAGATAGAACGTTCTTCTACCAAATTCTAAGATAGATTGGCTTTCAATAAAATTCTGAAAGGGAGCGTTCTTGAATAGTTTTCTAAGATAGGGAGTTCTCGAACAGGCTGCCGAGATAGGTCGATCTTCCACTCAGGTGTTGCCATACCCGTTACTGTACGAGTAGTACTTGCCACATCGTAGTCGCCCAAAACCAATCGTAACACAATTTTTTCTGCCGTACATCGAGTACACCTGGAATGTGAGTCTTCTCATTTATTATGTGTTGGTTTTTATAGGTGCTGTGATTACACAATAGACCTCTCGAATAGATTGAATCCGTTCTCTTTGAGTACTTTAATTTTGTGCTTGAGATTATGTGAACTAAAGCTGCTAGGGCTTTTAGGGCACACCATAAATCCCTCTGCTATAATTACATTTGCCGCTGCAGTAGTTGTAACTGATCTGAAAAGAAATAAATTTGCATTAATTAAATTTGAAATTTAGTAAATTAATAAATTTCTTAAGCTCTTTCTCATCTAGCAAAAGCGTATTAATAGAAGTAAAAACACCAGTAATGCGTAACAGAAATAAAATTAATCTGGGCTGCAATTTTTGGTAAAGTACTTTTTACCACAAGCGTTCGAAAAAATATTCAACCAGTGTCTGACGGTGGGCGCATGCAGTCACGAATGTCCTGGTACGCGCAAAGTAAAAAAAGTTTGTAATGTTTTCCAAAATAATTCAGTAGAGATTTGCGTACATGAATCTTCCATGTCTTGGAAACTAAGTACGAAAATTGAAATTAACTAAAAAAATAATAGTTTTGGGAATTTTTTTTATATATAACTCTTACAAAGAAACCCCGACTTATTGTACGTCTGATACTTGAAATTTTCATCTCAGTTGCTTGTACTTTTTATCTATTTTTCAATTAGTTCGTTTTTTTCAGACTCTCTCTTAACGCTTCGATGCGAACATGACAGCACAGCTGTTCAAGCTTCCACACACTTATTTTGCCATTGTCCAGTTGAAAAAGTGTCACATGCATTGTTACCAGCTTACGAATATTTTTTCACATCGTGACTTTTGCCATATTCGCTTTCACATGAACCCTTGCCTGACAAACTATGAGTGCGTTCATGGCAGCGAAGTCGTGTTCTGCACAATTTCTCATACTGCTAGCTGCTCATAAATTTTTCTTGCTCCTGCTACAAACCTTGCTGCAAAGATACTTTTTCACTTGCATTCTTTGACACTTTTTGCACTTTGTCAGGAATACTGCTACGACCATTACTCTTGCATATGCGAGCAACGTGCATGTGTAATTTTTTGTGGCATGAAACTCAATGCCAAAAAATGTGTGCCACCAATTAAAGCTAAGCCATTTGAAATTTAAATCCAGCGAAGCTTCATGCCTCAGCAAACACAAGTGGGATACTTTCTTATAATTTTTAGTAGAATAATTTGGGGACTGTCGACTGAACCTTCAAGGATTTGAACTACAAAAGTGGCAGAGGGGTAGGCATGGCTGTAGTGTAACAAATTTAAATTCAAGAGTTGGAAACGTACTACAAAAGGAGGTATAAAATTCATAAATTTTAAGGAACGTAAATAAATCAAATTTAATTAATATCTTTTTAATTTTTTCTATACGGTTTATATAGATGCACTGATAGGCTACCACTTAAGTGGTATAAAGTACTTTAAGCGTATTCGAATCCCCAAAAGACATGCTATTACGACGCAATGTAATTAATATGAGATTAGAAGGTTAACTTCATATATTTGCTCAAGTGCATACCAAGTGTGCAAGTTATCGAGCTCTGTTTGTAGAAATTTAGAGTCCCGGAAATTTCTTATTACTGAGTACATCTTCAGAGTATTTTCTTCAGTGCGCTACAAGGTAACCTCATAAAAGTTAGTGTTACTAGAACAGCTGATTTAATTTGTCTTGGTATATAAATCACAAAATTTTATATTTTTTCTATCTTGTTTCTTAAGTGAAGAAAAGCCTAACTTTTATATTTGTGTACCAACAGCAAAAAAAAATAACATTTATTTAATTTTTGCATATCCCGGCCGCTTAAGCTGAGTGCTTAGAAGTGCGTACTATCACTGCATAGGACCAAGGTATGATACCTAGTCAAAGCAAAATCTTCTATACCTCTAAAAAACCCCCATATAAATAAGCGTAAAGTTTTACAACATCTCATTGCACTGATTATTTATGTATGTGCGACAATGTCGTGTCGTGCAAGCACTTTGCCGCTTTCAACTGCGTGCTTACATTGGAGTCATGACCCGGAAATGCACCCACAAAAACTATGTAAACAATAATAATTTCTACAACAACCAGAGTAGTGAGGAAACAAGTGTTTACTCATACCTTCTTCTTTCTTTTTTTGAACTCATTGAAATACGACCTTTTTTCGTGCACTTCGCAATGGAGCAACCTGCCGCGAGAATATTTACGACAATTACGCTGCGCTGCATTGGTAATAAAACGATGCGGTGTACAATTGTCACAAACATGCATAAACGCACTTGCAGACATGTAAACATTTATTTTCCATTTGTGCATTTGCAACTAGCCGTTGAGAGAGTGCGGTTCACGTTATAAATATATATACAGTGAATGCGAGCATAAGTTTGTATGTTTTTAAAAATATACTGATTATCCAAAAATGGTTTGATTTATAAAAATTGGTTGTTTTCTTCGCCAAAAACGTGCTTTTAAATGGTGGGTGGTATTTTTTGAAATCCAACATAGCGGAAAATTTTTAAAAATTTATTCAATGCGCTCGAAACCTGTTTGTTGGGCGTTTTTCAGGTTGATGATTATGAATCTTAACGTGAATTTTAAAATCAAAATGGCGAATACAAGACGGCGGAAACTTTGTAAAAAAAATACTTTACAATTGATTTTACCAAATTAGATGCGCCATTTTGAATTTTAAATATTCATGATCTAATAGCATTTCAAATATTTGTCCGCAGCAATGAACGTCATGAGTTTCAAAAAACGCCTCTCATTATTTAAAACCTAACATTTTACCGGATGAATGAATAATCAAACATTTTTAAGCCATATTTGTTCCGTAATTTTGAATTTTAAAAATTTCTTTTCAAATTCGCAACCAGACACCCCAAAGCAACAGAGTAACAAATTTCACGCGAATGCAATCATTTGTCAATACTTTGTCCGCCTTATTGGATCCGCCATATTGTATTTCATAAAATGTCACCTATCATTTAAAAATAAATAATTTTACTGCGTTTTCAAGACTATAAACGATTTTTTTTTACCTGCAGAAATTTTGTAGTGAGGGGGACTTCAGTTGGCAAAGAATGTCTCATAGGTAGGTTAGTGGTTTGTATGTACCTGTGTGCCGTGTTTTGCTCTTAACTTCACTTACATACACAAAGGATAATTTAGTTTAATGCTTTTACTTTTAGTTTGATTGTGTGACAGTAAGTTAGCTGAGGAGTCAAGGCAAAATAAGTGTCGTTCCTTACACTGCAGTCGAAAGCCACCAAGCCATGCAATGCCTCTTGACGGCATCAAAGCGCGGCTCGTTTCTTACTTTAGTTCTGCTGGTTCAGTTGTTTCACTACAATGTTTTCTTGCACATTTCTTCTCCCTTCGTTAGCGTGTTTATTACAAATTGAGCACCTGAAAGGCTTGGGAGCTCCTTATTATAGTTTCTGCGCAGCCAAATCAGCAAGTTTTTTCATTCGTACAATTAATTTTAAGTTGCTCATACGCCACGTCACACGTTGACTTTTTAGTATGTTATGCGGCAGTGTTTAATTGTACGCATAAAAATTCGTAGCTTGCTTACCACGCACAGCTCTACACATACAGTATCGGTCATATCTATAGCACGCCCTTTCAAAGTGATATTGTGTGCCACTTATGCTTGTTTATTTATTTTTAAGAATTTTCAATTAAAATACAGTTCTTTCTCTAACAAACCCCATATAAACCCAAGTTTAACAGTTTGTAGAAAACTTCAAAAAGTGCAACAAATTTTCACCTAAGTTTCAAACTTTTTTCTCGGAAGTGTTAGAATTTTTTCGAGTACACAGTTTTTTAACCACTGCAATTTTAGTGTGATAGTGTGCAAATTTCAAGTGGCTACGAATTACCGTTAATTTTTTAGAATTTTTCTTATCGCATTGGCTTCCATATAATGAATAAACTCAACTTATTTGTATATGGATGAAAACCACAACACGTATGGCGAAAAAAATTGTAAAAAATCAACGGTAAGTTTCAGCCACTTTAAACTTGCACATTATCAGACTAAAATTGATTGGGATATAAAAATGTGTATTCAGAAAAATTCAAACACTTCCGAGAAAAAAGTGTGAAATATAGGTGAAAATTTGTTGCACTTTTTTGAAGTTTTCTACAAATTGTTAAACTTGGGTTTATATGGGGTTTGTTAGAGAAAGAACTGTATTTTAATTGAAAATTCTCAAAAATAAACAAATAAACATAAGTTGCACCCAATATCACTTCGAAATGGCGTGCTATAGATATGACCGATACTGTACATTCGTATACATACACATTCACACGAGCGCAACAAGCGCGCAATTTAAAATTTCGTGCGCTATTAAATTCTTAACGCTACATCTAAGCACATTTCCTATACTCAGCGCCCTCCTCCGTTCATCCACATACCAGGTGTCACCTCTTGCGCGGCTTATATGTATACAAATTAAACTCTACGAAAGGCATTAATTTTGATTACAAAGTGGAGTGTTAAATGTGCCAAGGTATATTAAAACTGAAAAACTTTGCTTGTTACTTTGTTGTAGGCCATAAAATTAAAAGTAGAAGGATAATAATGAGAGCACAAATTTTCAAAATTATAACTTAAATGAAGGCAACAACATTTTTCATGTATTCGCTCCTAAATTATGCATGCACATTTTCTTGAAAGGTTGCCGACCTGCCGCTACAAATAAAATAAGTATTCACAGCTCACAAGCAAATTGCGATTGGCTTAGTATTTAAAACATCTTTAGGTATCTCATTTAATTGGACTTTCGTGGTTTATTAGAATTTATGGTACTTAAATTTGGCAGGTAAACTTTTGATGGCAACGGTTATTATGGTAACTGATTTCCTTGTTTATGTGTTGCATTAACACGAAACTCGCTTAAGGAACACACATTTTATTAACTTATTCCCTGTTATTTTCTCTTGAGGGAGCTAATTTATTGAATATTGATTTTACTGTCAAAAGCGTAGAAAAATCTCAAACAGCGTCTTCCACTTTTTTGCAAATTATTTTCTTAGAAATAAAAATTCCATATTAAATTTCTGAGTTTTATTTATGTATGTACATTAGAGTGGTCCAGAATAATAAAGTCGGAATTTTAATGCCGCCACCCCCTAGGATTGTTCTGAACCGAAAATAAATATACCCATATTTTTTTATTTTGAAAAATCAATATTTTTCAATCGTAAAACTGTGGTTATCTTCAGAAGACTTCAAATATTGATATCCAATTGTTTATTTAACCATTTTTTATGATTCAAGGTTTTTGATTGGTCCCACCATTGCATTTTCAAGGACCCATAAAATATAGTCACCATGAAAAAATTGTTAAAGGAACAATTGGGAATTATTACCGGAAATCTCCTGAAGATAAGCAAAGTTTTCCGATCGAAAAATATTGATTTTCAAGAATTCTACACTATTTCTATACATTGAAAACTTTGAGCGCATTGAGCACACCCTATTTTTTTTTTTATTTCAAAATAAAAAATAGGGGTATAATATTTATTTGGCATAGAACAATCCTAGGGGCTGGCGGCATTAAAAATGCGACCTTATTTTTTTTACATACATTTTTGGACCACTTTAATGTACATAGGTATGAGCTCGGCACCTTACATGAGCCCATGTGAATAGAAGAATTGTTTTTCTTATCCTTTCAAGGCCATTCGGCAAATGTCTTTTGTAAAACAATTTTCAATTCTGACAACTGTCGCTAAAGCTCATTTCTGCCTTCCGAGATAGTAATTGAAACATCCGCTAACGAGGAGGCCTTAGCGTTATTTTGTTTGTATTTTAGCAATAAGATTTCTAAAAATTTGATAAAATGAAGAAAAACTTAGTTTTCTTTTGAAAACATTATGTACGGAAAATGAAAAGTAAATTTATTTAAAAAATATATTAATAAAAATAAAAGAAAATAAGTTTCTAAAAATTTAATAAAACTGATTTTTTTTTTTAATTAAAATTAACCAATAAATTTTATCAACCCTGGTGTGCCCATCGATATTGTATCAAATTACTTTTTTTCTTACAACAAATTCTTAATATCTTCCCGGATTTGACTGATTTTACACGGAGAAATGAAATTAAAATATTTTATATTTTTTACAGCCTAGAAAGTTGTGATTTTGAAAAAATTTACACGAATGGCCAAACCGGGTTACCCGGGTAACAACACACAAAATATGTGGCAGAAGTATAAAGAAACAAGGTATAACAAATAATATTGTTTTTTAATTGTTTATTTATTAAATTGAGCTAATATAATTAGCTAGTGAACCCGCATGGCATTAAAACGCCAACATTAAATTTAAATTTATAAACAGATGGCAGCCTTTCTAAATGCTAATCAACTGAGAGAAGGGAGCTCTCGCTAAAAAAAAGTATTGCTTCAAAAAATAAAATCTTGTTACACATCTGCCAGCCCCGTGCTTTATTTGACACTCCATTTTGAAATTTTAATGAAAACATGTTTTTCGAATAGTTGGCAACCCTAAGCAAAATTATTTTCAAACTTAAGTTTGCTTAAAACTCTTACCTTTGGCACTCATATTTTAACATTTAATTTAACTTATGTAATATAATATAAATTATAAATTCGACTTTTCAGACTCTTCAAAAGAATCCAGATCATTCGGAGTGGTCGAGCGCACCTCTGACCCTTTGGCTACAGTGGCCAACAACACATACAAGTTAGAAAAAACCAAGCTGTCAAACGCAGCGCTCAACTCTTAACGCTTATGTGGGTATGGCTCTCAGTACGGCTATCACATCAACTACGAGTAAATGCATACATACATATACCCGAGCATAGATAATTGCGTCCCGATAATGCTGTTTATAGAACTTTTCTTTGTGTGTGAAACTCAAACCGACCGACGTGCTTTTTCATACCGAATTTTAACAGCCAAGGTGGCTTTTTCACGGAACCCTTGGGTATCGCGGAACCCACTTTAGGAAGCTCTGGTTTAGGCTACAGAGAGCCTCAGTAAATATTTTCTTAGCTGAACTTAAAAGCTTTTAATTTTCCTAATTATCATCTGCGTCTGCGACCGATATATGTAGACAAAATAATTAAATACCCGTATAGAGTATGTGGCTTGTAATCCTTGATTTTTTTCTCTTTGGATTCATGCAATCTAATTAATAGGTATCGGAAGAACTGCATACGGAATATCAAATACTGTAAATATTTAAATCTCACAAATAACTAGATTTCATTACAAAACCTGATTTTTTATGTCCATACAGGCAGTAACTTAAGTATTGATACCTAAGTATCCAGCACAACGGAGTGGAAGAAAATAATAGAAATTCTTATGCAGTGCAGGCTAGTGTGTTATTTATGTTACTAATGCATATGTGTACGAGTGTCTTAGATTTATTACAGCACAAGATCAGGAAACTATTTATTATTGTCTTATAAAGTTTAAGTTAGAAAGGTGGTTGCCAGCACACGTGTACATTGATAGATTCATATGCATGGGTATACAAATACAAACAAAAATAAATACTTTGCATACATACAGCATCCCTGCAGGAAAAGCCCCGAACTAGGGAACCATATTTCTAGTTTCGTACTTGGTCTTGCCCCGTGTTAAATGCGGCAGGTTTTTGCAAGCAAAAGAGACTTATCACGAACCAATCGCGGGTCCAAATGTACTAGAAGCGCACCAGTTCAGGACTAAAGATTTGCTTCACAAGGATAAAAAGGCCAGCTTGTCTATGGAAAATTCGTTGAAGTGAAAATAATCAATAATCGTTGCATTCACATGGAAAACCACAACACGAGTAACTAAAAGCTTGTGAGAGACAATACTACATACACATGAGTCTGTGGACGTATGTGTTAATATCGATTATTGTTGATTAGTAGCATTTCATATGAGCATACAAAAATAAATATCTATATGGGTAAATTACTAAAAGTCTAGGACGGCCATAAATAATTGCTTATAGAAGCTATTGTTATCCTCACGAGAACGCACGCACACATACTACATTTTTATGAGCGTACATACTTGAAATGGGTAATTATTTTACAAATCGTATGAATTTCTACAAAAAAAAATCACTTTCTTAAGAGACAGCAAATTTTATTTTTTCTGCATTCTATTAAGAATTTGTTCGACACATTTATCCGGAATTCACAAAAAAAAAATTTTCGAAGATATGAAGGCTTAGAGTTTGTATGATTTAAGATTATTAAACGAACTTTGCCATATTAAAAGTTCAATATCTTATCCAAATTTATAATCTTCACATCTCTAAAAATACCATTTTATCGACTATATCCTGAAGCAGATATAACCTTATTTAGTGCATACAACTCATAGAAGAAGTTGTAGCCGAATCTAAATTGTGAAGTCATAAAAGGTGTACGATTAGTAAAATAATGACCCATACATTTCTATACTGCTGTAACCACTAGAACATATTACTCAACACTGTCAAGGAGCGGTGACGATGTGCTGAGTATCGATTACTAATAATATGCAAATTAATTAGATTATGACGAGCATGACGTACAGTTGCAAGGACCTTGAGTGTTTATTGCTGTATTGAAATAGCAATGCAAAGTAGCGAAATCAATAGAATATTTCACAGTATTTTCAATTTAACTTCATATATATATGTTCTTTCTTTTTCAGGATTTTTCAACATCATTGGAAGTTTGTCGATTTTTCCAATAATTTCGCAAATTTTCGAGACTTTTCAAATTGTTTTAGTTACTTAAGTTTTTTTTTTAGTTATGGTGGATGATAGGTTTAGATATGTGATATCAATATTATGACATGTTTTTAAATTATCTGCTCTACTAAAGTTTATTGTTTGGACTTGATTACTTTTATTATGTTTTGTATGTATTACAAACTTAGTATCGTATTTAAATTTTACCTATTATTTTCTTTAATATCATTATTCGGATAAACTTTTCCGTAATATATTATGTCGAATACTGCAAACACATGCACAAGTGTTTAAAGTGGACGGCGAAAGAATAAGCAAACCTTCGATGAATGACAGGTGTTTCCAGTGAAGAAGGACAAGGACATTCGATAACGAGAATATTCGATAACTAAAATTTTCGATAAGAACCTTCCAAACGCGTACAAACACGAGAGCGACGTAGGTATATAAAAGCGTTGCAACAGCGCATAAAATGTCTAGTTGTGAAAAAGAAAGGTATGAGTAAATACTAGGAATTTTAATCCCCCCGGTCCTTATTAAGGTCCCAAAAATCCCGGGTTTCCTGGAAAATAATCCCGGGATTTTCGGGATTTCTAAGTTGCACTGATGGCAATAATAGAAACTCGTTTTCTTCAACATTATTGGCTCTGACGTCAGTAACTAAAAATTATTTAAAAAATTTCAGAGAAATGTGCCTAGAGAAGAAGTATGGGTATCAAATTAAAGAGGAAACCCTGTAGCTTAAATTTTTTGGTGCAGAGATACTGGTGAGTATTGATAATGTCCTTTTAAAAAATTTCGCAATATTTGTTTTGAAAAAAATATATTTTAAGGACTTATATAAACTCGATAACATCCTCGAAGTTCGTCCTTCTAACTTTATCACCTAAAAAAATTACCTATTTGTCCTTGTGAATTCAACAAATTTTAATTTTTTTAAATTCTAAAGAATTTTTTATTCTACATTGCATTGAATTTTTTAAATAATTTTTGGAATTAACCATATCTTCGAAATTACAAAATATTTTAAAATAATTCTTGAGGTGAGAGAGAAAAAAAAGCCACTTTAAATAAAAAAGTAGGTTTCAAATCCATTTAATTATTATTTATTTTATGATAGGAGAGCCTCTCAAATAATATATAAGCAATTTTTTTGGATTCAAGTTGTTGAAAAGTAATGAATATCTTAATCACGGGAACAAAAAAGCGGAAAAATTAACATCCCTAGTTTATACGAACTATTTGAGAGTTTAACTTCAGAATTTTCTGTACATATAAAATACTCAACTAAGTTGTTACTCATACGCCGTGGGTTATCACTAAGTTTTGTGGGAACGGAAACACAAATTTTAGTTGATAGAAAGTGGAAATTCATCAAGCCACCATTTACATATATATGGAAGCAACATTTTTCAACCTTTGAAACTTTTTTCAGTTAACATCTAATATCAACATAGTTATTTATTAGCAAGTTACTGTTTTGTATGACAAACTTCAACAAATTAATACTTGAAACTGTTTCACATTTCATTAGAGCTTAGCATAGACAGCAGTTGACATTTGTGAAGCTACTTGATCCTCATCAAATGCCAAATTAACAAATAGATTTCCATTTTACCCCAAAACTAAAAGTTCTTCTTCTTCTTATTTGGCGCAGTAACCGCCTAAGCGATTTTGGCCGAGTCCAAAACAGCACGCCAGTCATTTCTCTTCTGTGCTAACTGACGCCAATTGAAAATGCCTAGTGAAGCCAAGTCCTTCTCCACCTGGTCTTTCCAACGCAGAGGAGGCCTTCCTCTTCCTCTGTTACCAGCATCGCGGCCCGCGTTGAATATTTTCAGAGCAGGAGCGTTTCTGTCCATCCGAACGACATGGCCAAGCCAGCGGAGCCGCTGAATTTTAATTCGCTGCACTATGTCTATATCGTTGTAAAGCTCATACAGC
>NW_016159217.1:40970-80515 GCF_001687245.7 Rhagoletis zephyria
TCTTTTCATTGGGCGGGGTTTTAACGTGGCGGGACCCAAACCCAGCGCACGCGAAGTTTTACGCCTTCTCACTTTAGCTCGCTCCCAAACGGGTGTTTGGTTGCTACCCAGAGGATACGTGGATATAAATATCCGGACGTTGTGAGCTGCGATTTGAACCGTACGCACAAGAATCGCTTCTGGCCACTCCCAGGTGAATGGCAGTCAAAAGTTTTCCACTTCTGCGCACGGAACCATCCTCCAAAGTTAGCTTTATTAAATTTGCTTGGTTGATTGATTGATTGTTTCATTTGCTTGAATCCCTACAGAATTAAAATTAAGATAGATAAAGAAAACTTTTGGAACAATTACTGCACTGTTAGGGCGTATTATTTATGTGTACATGTGCATACAAAAATCTTATTTTAACACAACGAGAATATTTACTTAAACTTTTTGCTTGAATGTATAATATTTTATTAACCCTGCAGGCGGTCTTAAATTTAAGCACACATTTATATATGCCCATATGCATATTTAAATATTTTACTTGTCATAAGCCACTGGTTACAAAAGAATATCAGCAGTTAGTTTTAGTCTACTTTGAACCGCTGATTCCGCATATACCAAGATTTGTCCAGTACATACCCTTACAGCCCGATTCTGTGCACTTGATAAATTGAAAATCTTTATAATTTGTCATTTTTTTATTATTTATCAAGAATTGGTATTCTAGCACAGAAACCAAAAGCTTTTTTCTTGATAAATTATCAAGATTGAAAATGCTATTGACAAATTGAAATTTCATGTGAAATGTAGACATTTTGTATATTAATAAATTTGTTTCTAACAATTAAATACTCCATGTGCCGGCATTTGAACCTGCGACACACGGAATTATAGTCGACATCTCTAGCTACTCGGCTACGACAGTCAAAAGCTTTGTTGCTTTTAAATCCATATTTTTCATATGTGACAATGAAATCAGTTCCACACATGTGGAAATCAGTTCCACTTATGTGGAAATCGTAGAGCTTTTTGTTTTATAAATATTGACACAGAATACGAGGGAAGCTTTTACTTGATAAAAATCTTGATAAAATTTCTTTACAAAAAATTTATCAAGAAAACACAGAATTGGGCCGTTAATATCATGAGGGAAGGCAAGACAAGTGATTTCAATCATGTTTGGGATGAAAGCAAATTCAAGATTCCTACTTAACAGAGACGGCACGGTCAAGAGAATAACCTCTGAGAAAAGGTTCAAGATCGATCTAGGCAGGAAATCGGCGTGGAATCAGAAAATTATAACAACTTTCGGCCCGACAGAAAAAAGTGATTAACAGATAATAAAAGCCATAAAAACCACTTTTGTTTGTGATTTGATTCGTCGGCCAAATAAAGAATACGATTTATTTGTGATTTAATTTGCAGAGCGAATCAACTTTATTCGGAATTTTCCAACTAAATAAATAATACTTTTTTGTGCAACGCTCATACGATTTTCAATATTTGCCAACTTCCAGTTCTACGAAAAATTGCGGGATTTTGAGATTCTCAAGACTATATCGTTATCTTCGAAACTACTTCTAGTCTTTCTGGACTACTTCCGAATTTTCGGGACTATTTCAGAACTATCGTTATATTCACCGATCTTAATATCGATAAATTGGTCGGTATTGCAATCGTTATATTTTACGATGTTGTTATCGATATGTTTACCGATAAATTTATAGATATTCTTATCGATATATATCAATATTTATTGTTATCAATATATCTATCAATATTGTTATCGACATGTTTACCGAAACATTTATCGATATGGTTATTAATATATTTATCGATATTGTTCCCCACATATATACCGATATACATTTATTAAGTTTTGAAATAATTGAAAGTCCCTAGGATCCTAAAAGTCTCGAAAATCCAGACATAGTCCCAAAAGTCCCGATATAGTCTCGAATCTTAAAAATCTCTTATTAGTATCAAAAATCCCGAGCCAGACAGGAAAATTCCTAAGTAGTCCTGCGAATCCTGTAATATAATAATTAATTACAAACTGTTCTGAACCATTTTCATCATTTGGTATCTTATTTTTTTATCCAACGGACGGTGAAGATCGTATTATTTTAAAACAGGTGGCAACCTTACTCAGAAAAATAATACATTATTACACAGTAACGGTACAGAACTGATGCCTACGCTTATTATGATTGAATATGTTAATTCTATTAACAGGTGGCAACCCTATTCAACAAAAAATATTAGTGCTTTTCTGGAGGCCAATCCCTTTCATTTGACACCTTATCTTTTGTAATCCAACGAACGGTGCGGATCTTATAGTTTTTTAGACAGGTGGCAACCCTATTAAAATTCTTAGTAAAAAAAGATCTTTCTCCTGTCGATGCAGAGTATACGAGAGAAAATCTCGTCAAAATCCGTTCTGTAGTTTTTGAGATTACCGCGCACAAAGAATCTCGACTTTATTTTATCCTATATATGGATCCTTTAACAAACCACATGTAAATCCAAATTTCCAAATTTGTGCAATATTAAAAAAAAAAGTCAACAAATCTTCGTACAAATTTCTTTTTCAAAAATTCTAAAAAATCAATCGTCGTTTAGCCATTTGAAACTTGTACTTTATTCTACTAAAATTGAATGGGCAAAAAAACTGCATACTCAGAATCTAATTAAAAAACTCGAAATTTTCACGAAAATTTGTTGGATTTTTTTTTAAATTGCATAAATTTTTAAGGCAGTGGCACTCGATTGTTACATTTATACAGATTAGTACATTTTTATAATGGGATTTTTTTCTGAAGTCAAAAGATTGGGAAAATACAGCGATGTTGTGTTAAAAAATTTTAACAAATTAATTTTCGTGATTGGAACAAAGAAAAATATTTGTGTATTCACACAATTGGGATACGAGAGAAAAATACAAAAAACAAATTCCTGTAAAATTTGGTTTTTGTAACATACGATAATTTTGCGCAAAGGGGTGGATTTAATGAAAATAGTTCATTGTTTTTCTCTTTTTACTTGTAAAATAAATATTTCTACAATAAATGCATCTTTTTATTTTTTTCGGCTTTTGTCTTTTTTGAATGCCTCTCTTGCCTTTTCTTCGTATTCTATTGCCTTTTCCTGCCCATTTTGCTATTTTATTTGGCCTATTGTATCCAATTTCGTTATTTTATTTTGCATTTTTATAAGTTTTTATGTCCAAAAAATCCGTTCCCTGTTCATAAGTCTAAATTGGTAAGATTTTGGCCAAGTTATTCAAGTTTTTCTTAAACAGGTCTTTGAAAAAAGTTCAAAAACAGCATCAAAAATCTCATTATTAAAATTTTTTTTTTAATATTTTTATGCAAACTTTTTAAGCTTAAACTGTTGAGTGATCTGAGGTAATTTTTTCAAAAAATATTTAAAAAAAAAACTGTTTTTATTAATAAAAAACTAAATTTTTGGAGGTATATTCAAATCGGTCCAGCTCACGTAAATCTTAATATTTTTGCGAGATATTTTGGTGGAAGTCGTAAAATATAATAGGTTTTATAATTCCAGTGGAAGAACAGTACCGATTTTTTTTTTTGTATGGGGAGTGATGCAGTCTACTCTATATAAGTTGACTATGACTACTCGTCCGTGCTATCATAGTAGCACAATGCCACCAAGTGCATTTTAAAATTTTTGTGGCAAATGCGATTATCGATTAAATTTTTTGTTGTTTGTGTGAAGTATTTTATTTTTATCAGCATTTTTCTTTTAATCAAAATATGTTGAAATAAATGTGCAAAAAAAATATTTTGCTGCTCTTTAGCCATAGCAAAGGCAAACATGGTACTGAGAAGACTAACAAACTAGCAGGAGCAGCTGCAGCTTTTCGGCCAATAGGGCCACAACCCGTCCTTGTCGTATTATAAGCTGATATTGTATACTAATCAGAAGTTTTAGCAATATTTCTCTGAAGCCGGCTACTTCGACTGCTTTGAAATTTATTGACGTTCCTTAAGTTGAAAGGACTTTATTGGTATCGTATTGCCAAACTGGACGTAAAATGTCAACAATGATAAATTGATTTTGTCAAGAGGTTGTCAAAGCATGCCACAAAGAAGAGACAGTTTCACTTCCCTGAGTTCATAAATAGATATTGTATATGCATCGGCATGCACATATTTACATAGGTATATGTAATATTCCTTGTTGGAAAGCAAGGCATAAAATAGTCGAGCTTGTATTAAAGAATATATTGAACTGTTATGAATTTTCAAATGGTGTCATTCAAAATAGGATCGTGTCATTTAGTTGCTAACCAGATTACTAGTGGTGTAATCTAAATTACTAAAAAGTTGTCTACTGTTAATGGATACTCACTCTAACTGCTCACTGCGGGCCTTGAGTTTCCGGCTATGCATTACAATAATAACAAAGAAACAGTTTGTGTCTTGGAAGTATGAAAAAGCATATGTGAAGCACAGAACGCAAACGTTTTCAAAAGAAACATACTGACTTTGAAGTTGTGTAAACCAAATTCATTTTAAAGTAGTTGAAATTTCAGAGTGGGACAGTCGATTTGCTGCTTGTACACAATTCAAACTGAACATTCGAAAGCACATTTACATGTCTGGCTGTTGCTGGGCGTGCAAAGATGTTTATTACAATTGGTCGCAGCCAAGAATGTCCATGTTCAAATCTCATTTAATTTTAAATTTTTAATTTCGGGTTCTGACTTTAAAGTTGTTTAAGCCAACTTTAGTTTAAAGTAGTTGAAAATACATGCAGGAAAAGGCAATTGACACCGCCATCTTAAATAAATGAGTTCGTTGCAGGTCAGTGCAGGTAGTGAGAGTTTCAATTAGTTATCATCGAAAATAACGTAGTTTACAAATTACATTTAAATTAATTAAGTTTCCTGCAGGGTACGCACAAACATACGTCTGTGTTACTTATGCAAAACTTATGCGTAAGTAATGATTACTAGGGAACCAATAGCCTATGTAATATGTAAATATATTTAGCAGTAATTTTAAGCTGATTAAACCAATCCCTGACACTCCCTTAAAAAGCTTACGTGCAGGTCAAGTGCGTAATATGTTTATGNGGTTCCTTAATATATTTTAACTACATTGCATTTGAGTATGGAGAGGCAACTATCTGGAAGTATTTTACATAAAAAATTTACTAAGTATTGCCCGGTTTGTAGTTGCAGTTAAAGAAAACACATGAAAAGGCACGATTTTTTTAAATTCGAAAAAATGTTAATATTTCAAAAACGGTGACACTTTTACCTGAAAATTTTTTGTTTATCAGTGAGCTCACCCCCCCACCTACCTTGCCATAAAGTTTGGCACGTTACTTCTGGGACACCCTGTATAGATACACCAGTGATTCCTAAAGTGGTCCAGGGGGACCGCCAGGGGTCCACGGAAGACTCAACGGGGGTCCACGGTAAGGTGAAAAAATATGGGGGTCCATGAGTTGTAAATGGGGCTCCACGAAGATTTATCTGGTTTCGATGTAAAGAACCAAAATAGTTGCTTGATAGCCTCTTTATTTAACTTTAATTTTTTTGAGTGGTGTATAGTGCTCTTGACGCACTCCTGCACTTACCGTCACTTTGTGTTTTCATACGTGGGGAAGCCTTAAACGCCACCTGCAGACTAAAAAGAGCCGGATGCTGGTATGACAATGAGGGTGGCCCGGCGAAAATTGCTGGCGGCAGAGATTTAAGCACTTGTGTCTTTTCAATGCTGCAGGATAGTACGCCACCATTACCTTTGTTGAAGAGATTCTATAATTTTGAGTTCCTTGAGTCTGAACGCTGGTTTGATTCCATCACTGAGACCGGACTCACACATTGTCGAATCTTCACTGATGGCTCCAAAACTGACTCTGGGTCATGATCTGGCATCTTTTTCGAGGTTAACGGAGATAAGCTTCACTTTTCTGTAGGGAAATATGCTTCGGTCTTCCAGGCTCAGGTAATTGCAATACTCAAAGCCATGGACTACGTGGTGGAACATAGGTGGAGGGGAAGGAGTTTACGTGACTGCAGTGACAACCAAGCTGCACTTAAGGCATTGACCAGCCCTCTATTTAAGTACTTCCAAAATAGTTCGGCAATGCAAGTCTCGACTAAAATATGATGGTGAACATAACGAGGTTGTTTTACTCTGGGTGCCAGGTCACTCTGGAGTACAAGGTTATGAGACATCTGATTATTTGGCCAGAGTTGGCCCAGACCAGGCATTCCTCGGTCCGCAACCAGTTTTAGCACTCCCAACTTCGGCAATCGAAGCCACCATCAGAAATTGGGTGCACGTGGGCAAAACTCATGTTGCCTTCAATCTCACAAGGTCTATCTAATTTTTTGCTCTCACTGAGCAGACGACACTGCAGACAACTTGCTGGACTGCTGACTAGTTACTTCACGTGGCACAAACACCTGACTGTGATAGGCGTAAATGACAAGTCCATTTACCCATGTTGCCTTGAGGAAGATGACACGGTGGAACACTTTTTGTGCTTCTTGCTGGCTTCGTTATTTGTCATCGATTTTTTTAAACTCGTTCTTTTCTCTATTGTCAGTTTCTGAATTAAAAGTTTGGCGTAAAAAGCTTAACCGTTTTGATGTTTTAAGTTTTGTGTTTTAAAAATGTGATAAATATTTTTCGCCTCACTTTAAAACTCGAAGCGATAAAAATAAAAATGATGCCATTAACACAAATAAACTATTTTACATATACTCCACGTGCAAAGTCATGAGTGAGCCGAACATTTGATGAGTTTATGGTGAAGCTAATGTAAATAACGCTAACGTTCGCAGTGTTCTTTAAAAATATAACTCTTCCGTTCGAGAGAGTAGTTTGATGTATTTACGAGCTCTATTTTTTAAAACCTACAAGTGTGTAATCACATTATTTTTATAACTAGAACACAAAAAAAATATTTTACTTTTCTTTTGGCCACTCTGAGTTTAGTTTTTGAATCCACCCGCGATGAAAATTTACATTGTTAGGTCTAATTTCCAAATTTAATTTTTTTACGAGCTTTGGGAATATTGAGAAATGTATTAACAGGGGGTCGACCGAAACCAGTAAATGTTTTAAAGAGAAAAAAGTTTGGGAACCTCTGAGATACACATTTTATCTTTTTTTTTGGGCAATGTGAATAAATTACAACAAGGCAAGGAGAAGTTTAGATTTTTTAGATCCCTGTAGATACTGAATTCGCTGTTCAAATTTAGTTTATGAATACAAAAATGTGCCATTAATACCTAAACTGATATGCATAAGGTTAGCTAGAAGTATCACTAGAAAAATTGTAACCAATTAATTAATAGAAAACCAATTAATTAAAAGGCATTTAGCAAATACCAAGAATATGTACACATACCTTATATTTAGTTGTTCTCAGTTATAGATGTGCGCTAAATTTGTTAGTTACTTTTACATAAGTTCTTCATCTATTCTACAGGAAATCTCAATTTGCAAGGATTTATGAAAGATTTTTGTACTCAAAAGAAATCTGTGAAACCATATTGCTCATCTTGTCTTCTTTAAGCTGTTTCTATTAGTAAAACTACTAGTCTTTGAGATGTAGTTAGGTTTTTAATTGTAAAACATAGTTAATAGGACAAAAGCAGGGTTGAGAACTTTTCCTTTATACTTACTTATACTTATACTTTTAATTATAAGCGCAATATGTATATCGATGGTCTTGTGCAATAACGACGCAATTCAAATTCAAAAAATTAAACTGTTACTACTTTTACTACTGTTAAGTGGCTCATGCCTCTAATCCTTGTAGAATCTATGTCTAATTTTTTGTTCTTACTTTCCAAAAACTTCACTGCTTACTTTAGTAAGGAATGGAAGTAGACAACGATTAGAAACAATAGCCAATTAACAGTAGTTAGTTGTTCTTTTTTTAAATTTTGAAAGGGGCATTGAAAAGGCGAAATTTTTTGGTAGAAACCAAACCACTATTAAATACATAGATTAAAAAAAATAACTAAAACTGCACATCAACTAAACCACGCACTCCATACGCTTAATATGCGAGAAAGATTTTACCATGTATAAATTGGGGGACTCCATGGCAGGAGTCATGCTTTAGCTGCAGTAGGCTGCTTTGCAATGAGCTGAGATTTATTCGGGGATGCATTCATGCATAGCCCCTATGTGGCTTCTTCCAAGCCGTAGCTTACTACCATATCAAAAATTACTCCGGGAGTGGAGTGGGAGCGATGCTTAAAGCACCGTGCGATAGCCAAGCTGGGTTAGCGTTGACCATGGTTAAAAATACCAGCGAGTTATCACTTCATGAAGATCAGCCACGATAGGTTTGAGAATTGCATAAAAAAATTCCTACCCACTTAAGAACGGGAGGGTCGTTTTTAAACACGAGTGTGTTTGTTCGCTTCATTTGGAATAGTCCGAAAGTGCATGTGTGTGTTCGCTGCTTTTTGTTTATGATGGAAATGGACAAGTGGGTTAAACAAATTTTTAGTAGCTTTTTCTTATCAAAAAGGTCATGTACTGGTGGTGTTTTATCAGCTTTATTAACTCTTTCCGGTCAAACCCGTCCCTGATGAATACGAAAATACCAAATAATACCAAAAGTAACAAAAAAATATTCAAAAGTTCTTTTGGGTAGCTATTAGGGCTACCAAAAACTTATGCAATACATTGTACAAAAGTCGGCAAAGGAGTAAAAGCACTCAAGAAAACTCAATAAATATTTCACTATGAACATGAATATTTTACATCTTTTTAATAATATTTGCATTAAAAAATTTTAAATTTTTTTTATGAGAAGAGAATTATATAAAGAAATTTTGAAAAATTTCAGATACAATTAAAATATAAAATACAAATGAGCCGTTTTAATAAACCTTTCCGGGTTTTTCTGCCTTCGGTAGATCAAGAAATCAAAAAACACTTTACGGCAACAACAGCACCCAAGCTCTTTAAAAACCACGGCAAAAACCACCCTAATTGCCTGTTCAACTGCAACCATTGCAGACGTTTGTACAATAAATTGTACTCGTGAAAAATATTTTAAACCATGATAGTTTAATATTAGCATNTGTGAATTTTCACTAAAACATTTTAGCCGTTTTTTGCCAGAGTCTATGTGAAATTTCACTAAAACATTTTAGCCGTTTTTAGCCGCTTTTTTTTGCCAATCTAGCCGGTCGGCCCAAAAAGTTCTGGCAACACTGTTTGCATGTGATGAAATGCTTTTTATATTTCCATACTATGTTCTTTTATTAGCGATTTTACTTGACTTTCACGTATTTTTTGTACAGTAAATTACCACAACTTGCGTGTCACTGGAATTTATAAAATGGTCTATTTTTAAACTAAATTCTAAAAATATTTTTGAAACGTTTTCGATTTTTAAATTTACGTTAACTACTCGGGACATTCCAAAACTTCATGAAGTATAATTTGTTTTCAAAAATATTAATATGATTTTTAGTATCACGCTTCCAATGTTACAAAAAATTAAATGTACAATATGTTGTACAAATGCAGGAAAAGGGTGTTTATTAGGATTCTTCGTAAGTTTATGGAATCTAATATATAAAAATCTCGGGTCACGTTGTTAGTGGTCGAACTCCACCTAAACGGCTCGACCGATCTTTATGAAATTTTTTGCTCATAAATGGTATCTAGGTAAGAGAATCGGATGTAAAGTATATTTCATACCGCTGGGTGCAGGGCACCTAGCACCTCCCACATAAACCGAATTTTTCGTACTGCATATCTAGTAGAGTACTCGAACATGGTATGGACGGTGGCAGGTAACAAGATCATCGGAAATAAGGCCAATTGACTTTATTTCCCAATCTGGTGCGAAATAAAGTCAATTGACATTATAACCTTTTCAAAAGCGAAATAAAGTCAACAGAAATTTGGAAATAAAGTCATCGACGCTATTTCCTCATCCGNTTTAGCCGTTTTTAGCCGCTTTTTTTTGCCAATCTAGCCGGTCGGCCCAAAAAGTTCTGGCAACACTGTTTGCATGTGATGAAATGCTTTTTATATTTCCATACTATGTTCTTTTATTAGCGATTTTACTTGACTTTCACGTATTTTTTGTACAGTAAATTACCACAACTTGCGTGTCACTGGAATTTATAAAATGGTCTATTTTTAAACTAAATTCTAAAAATATTTTTGAAACGTTTTCGATTTTTAAATTTACGTTAACTACTCGGGACATTCCAAAACTTCATGAAGTATAATTTGTTTTCAAAAATATTAATATGATTTTTAGTATCACGCTTCCAATGTTACAAAAAATTAAATGTACAATATGTTGTACAAATGCAGGAAAAGGGTGTTTATTAGGATTCTTCGTAAGTTTATGGAATCTAATATATAAAAATCTCGGGTCACGTTGTTAGTGGTCGAACTCCACCTAAACGGCTCGACCGATCTTTATGAAATTTTTTGCTCATAAATGGTATCTAGGTAAGAGAATCGGATGTAAAGTATATTTCATACCGCTGGGTGCAGGGCACCTAGCACCTCCCACATAAACCGAATTTTTCGTACTGCATATCTAGTAGAGTACTCGAACATGGTATGGACGGTGGCAGGTAACAAGATCATCGGAAATAAGGCCAATTGACTTTATTTCCCAATCTGGTGCGAAATAAAGTCAATTGACATTATAACCTTTTCAAAAGCGAAATAAAGTCAACAGAAATTTGGAAATAAAGTCATCGACGCTATTTCCTCATCCGAATGGAAATAGCGTCAACAATGCTTAATGTATGTCGATTCATAGAAAAAAATTTTGTTCTCACAATAAACATTGTCGCGTAAGTGTTGTTTTTTAATAGATGAAAAATGTGTGGTGAACTACCACCAATTGATTTTATTAAAAAATTTAAAATTACGAATATAGTAAAAACACGATGCGAAAAACCAAACGCAAAACGCAGCTGGAATACCAGAAATATGTGAAGAAAGAGTGTATAAATGATCCAGAACTTGCAAATCATTCAATTTCAAACTTAAACCTTTTTCAATCTATTTCGCCTGACATCCAAATTTGTTATACTATCTCAACTACCTTCCTTAATTCCTTGATTTAAATAGAATTCGATCATTTATACAAGCGACAACTCTCCTATGTGTAGTTCAAAAATAAAACCTTTTCAAAAACATTTCGATTGATGCCCAATTATAATAATTTATTCAATATATTAAACAATTTGAATTTAATTTACGAAATGGTAACACTTTTCGATCCGATTCGGTACAGATCTGATGACATTAACAAAAATTCCTTCTCATATTATATGAGTATTTTCAGCATTATAATAAACAGTTATTTTAATCTTAATTTCAATCTCAATCTCGATCTCAGTCTTAATCCTTATCTTTACTCTAATCGTGACCAACCTTTCTTGTTATACCCGGCCGAACGCAAAAAAGTTTCACTTCAAAGATCATTAATTCTATTTCCTCATTAATTTTGCTGATTTGATAGATAAGCATCTCATACGGAGTTGTCGATATTTTAATTAACGACACCAATGGCTTGTAGTATTCCACAAAGAAGTAAAAATAAAAATCAAAATCAAACACACAGACTTGTTGGACTTGGCAGATGTTTGTTTACTAGCATTAGTCCACCATGTGCGTATTTTCATTTAATATTTTATTGTCATACTCGTACGCATTAAGGGCACATTAATATTCCCCACACTCGAAACAAGTCAGCCGAGGCTATGAAAATTCACTTATTCTAATAAAACCATATATTTAAGGCATAATCGTAATCATAACAGTTGAAATAAAGCTTTAGTAGACACCTTAGCATATTCAAAAAATACATCCAAATGAAAGTTCTGCATGTATGTATGTAAGGGATGCTTTTGAATGAATGTCGCCTTTTCATGCCTTTTCTACATTTAAGTGAATGTCCTTCTACAGCAATGAAAAATTATTCACACATTGAAGCAACAAAAATGTAGGCCTATAGAAAGAGAAGAAGGAAGGAAGTGAAGCGTCCGCATGACATTTACGGCTAATAGACTGACAGCGCAAGAACGAATAAATAGCAAATTAACAGACTACATACGGCGAGCATAGACCTTTTACTGAGTGCCATTTAGGGAAGGCAAAAAAAAATAAAATAATCGATTAACTAATCGTATGGTTAATAACAAGCAAAAAAGAATTAAAACGAGTAGCGGCGATAATAGTTTATTATTTAACCAAGTATGCAAAAACAAAAGTTTTCGGCGTTTGAAAAAAGGCGCTCAGGCACCGAGCTACCGACTTAATAACAGAATTTTTTCGAAAGTCCGTAAAGTTTTGGCTAACAGCGTCGATAATATTCCGCTTTAGCTCTAGGGCTTGACAATTTAAGACAAAAAAACAAGTAATTTTTAGGAAAAAAAAACGACTTCAATTCTCATACAAAACAAATATTTATATATCTCATGATCCACTGATCGGGTCTTAACCAGATTAGTATGAGACCACCTTTCCGACGCAAAAAGAATCATCGAAATCGGTTGATGTGGTCCAAAGTTATGCGGCAACATACATAAAAAATTAAAAATCCAACGAACTGATAACCTCCTCCTCTTTTGGAGGTCGGTTAAAAAAACTCATTTCATCTTGTGGGTGACCCCCATCATAATCTTTTCGCCTTCGTTTGTGTACAAGAGATTTATGAACGGCCCAAAGATCGAACAGAATTCATATTTCTTAAAAATATTTTTACGATTATTTTACAATTAATCGGTTAATAATCGGTTAATGAAACACAAAACTACGATACAATTAAATCGTGAAATGCACAAATAATCGATTAATTTAATCAAATGATTAATCGTTGCCATCCCTAATGCCATTTCAGCCCATTGCTAAGTAGAATTTTATTTAGTTTTCCCTTTCCATTTCGTTCTTCCAATTTTTATTTTCGCTCTCTTCACCACAATAGCCTTTTTCCACTAAGTGATAATCCTTGGCAATTGTACACCGCTTCAGCCCTGTCGCTGTAAATGTGGTTGTCTCACGCATTAAGTATTACTATTCCCTGCAGGAAATGTATCTAACTATAAGCTAACTTTAAGTTGATTAGGAAGGAGCTTAAAGTCACTATTATCTGTATACATATTTTCTTTGACGAAAGCCAAGGGTGGTTACCTCTGCATTAGATGTAGTCAGGAGTGGGTGCCTCTGCATTTTATGTAACTCACTTGTAACTAACTACTTTTGGGCATAAAATGTCAATAGGAAAAACAAAATATTTTATTTTTTAAGTTTTTTTTTCTTTATTTATTGTATTACATTTTATATTTGCTTACAAATTCTGCTGTAGGTGGTCCCATATTCGAACTCCGTCAGACATAACTTAATGATAATATAAAATTTCGATCTTTCTTTTATTTGTCCTCGATGCGAAAAAGTATTTGCGAAGAAAGAAAACAATCTCCTGCATTACTTGTCAACTAGTTTCAAGTTAGTTTTTTGTAGCTAACTACAAGTTGTATATTTTATAGAATTCCCGCAAAAAACTAACTACAAGTGGGTTATTTTTTATCAATTGATAATTTTTTTCTGCAGGGTTGTGCCTTCTGGCCTTTTATATTGTCTTGTTGTTGGAATTGTTGTTGTTGCACTGCTGAGCTAGTATGAACAAATTCCAGTTCGTGAACTATTATTTAAGAGTAGAAGTCATAAAGGTTTGTCATAAACTATAATTATTATACCAGATCTTCCTGGAAAAACGTAAACTAGTTGGTAGAAATTCTATTTTGAAAGCTGGAATTCAATAGGGAAGTCATACTGGTTCATCAGGGACTGTAATTATATCAGTTCTCGGCAGTGAAATGCCAAACCAACCAGTAAAAATACTAGTTCATTAACTAGTATGTGCTAAAGCGATGTGTATATGCGATCAGCGACATCTATCTTTGAATAACCAAAACCAAAACTAAATTGTAGTTAAATGCTTTCCTCTAAAATGTCGGCTGTGGCATCGAGTGAAAAGCACCGATTCAGGTTCTGAAATCTCAAGTTCGAGTCCTTGTAAGTCAATTATTTCAACGACTTTAATATTAAATTAAGGCTGAAGTCATGCCATACCATAGCCATAGCAATTATATGTTGCGATGTAAATGATTATTAGTGCCATATTATAACGCCAGATCTATAACCATAACCGTAGGTAGTATCTATTTTATTTTAGTTTTTCGCCATAAACATAAGCACCTCTGAAGTATTTTGCTACCTTATGGCTAAGGCGTTACGGTTTTGGCACCTCTAATTTGGCCATTGCAACTGTCGGCCATTGCAACTGTTGTTGAATTAGCAGTCTATCCCGGCAACTGGTATGATGCGACTAGTATTTCACCTGGTAGGGTGCTGCTGCAAGAGCGGACAATTGACATCTGCTAGGAGACAACCACGTTAAGATTACTAGTCGTTAACATTCAATAATAAAATTATAGTTTAAAAAACTAAAGCCTCGCTATTATAAATTCCATTTGTACTGTCATCAGGTATGTAACTTGAGAATAAAAATCGCTGCATCTTTTAGGCGCATCAATATTACATAGTTACATACCGAGCTAATAAAAGGGAGGTAAAACGAATACAACGTGAACTACTTGGGCTGAAACACAAACTGGCAACATTCTGGTTCACAACTAGTAGCTTTTCCTGCAGGGTATAAACGGATATTTACAGATATACATATGTACAAAATAAAGGATATAATCATGTTAAGACTTACTGTAGTCATTAGTCATTGACAGTATGACGTCGCCTCTCGCAAGTTGGAAAAAGGCAAATCTAAGCAGAAAAGCCTAGTTAACACAAAGCCGCTGACGTTGATAGATATACTCACACCATAACACTTCCTACTCATATTCATTATTACTACGTTTAAAAGAAATGGCCTGAGTTTCTGCCGGTGGAACATGTGAATGTAAGCTTTAATAAATTGTCTGTGGTGTAGTTTTGAGTGACCATGGTTTGTTATACATATGAGTCTTCAACTGCTTTTGGTTTGTTTCATTTCACTATAGTCTATGAGAGTTTTTATAACCGAGCGCACTTGTGCACAAGGGTATCATAACTTTGTTCGCATAACAGTAGTTTGCAACAACCAAAACGAATCAAGATAGATATAGGCAAATATATACATAAGTGATAATAATGAAAAGAGAAGTCGTCCGTCCGTGGGTTATCTTTTATTTCATATCGAAAATGGACGAAAAAAAATGGGCGTGTCCTCGCCCACTTATGGTGAATCAATTTTGAGTAAATAAGCGTCCTTAAGTTTCGAAATATCGAAGTTTGAAGCATTTCTGAAATTTACCGTTATATGAAAAGTATTCAAAAACGTATTTCTTGGTAAAGAATTATTGCAGGCATCAATTTTGAATAAATTAGCTTTGGTGTTTACTGATTTATCGAAGATTTCGTATTTCTCTAAATTACCGTTATATGGGATGTGGGCGTGGTTATTGACCGATTTTAAAAAGTTTCAGCCGTTTGGTATGCTGTAGCAAGGTCATCAACTGTGCCAAGTTTGGTAGAAATTGGTGCAGCGGTTACCGAGATATACACATGTAAGTCAAGGTGGAAGAGCTGCATCTTCGTCATATTCACAAAATGTATTGACTTTTGTTTTAAAATCTCTATAATGCTTTTTTTTTTTTGGGGCGCATACTGAGGAAATACAGCTACGCACCATAAGAGACCTTCGCCTCCCCTGCGCCGGACTCCCCTTAAACGGGTCTATCGGCTAAAACCAGGAACCGGCCGTCAATAATTATTTCTAAGTGGTGTCCGTTCTTTATAGCTGTGACACTATTTACTATCGCTCCGAGGTTGCATCCCTTTTCTTTTGTCGTGGTACTGCTTTAACAAAAGAGGTGAATAAGCGCAGTTTGGGCTTGCGACCCTTCCGATTTTGTAAAGGAAGGCCCGGAAGAGGCCATATCTACTCAGCATTTGCGTAATATAGTAATTCACCTCGCTGTAAAGGCGGCTGGTCCAAGTAACTATTAGCAAGGGAATCAGCCGCGCCGTCCATGTTCCTCTCTCTTCTCTCTACCATCCTTCCTGCCACTGACGTAATGTTCTGGCCTTGGCAATGGTCATTGCTTCTCTCTTCACTAAGGTAGTACTCCCTTGGAATATGTATTGTCGCTGCTGGGCTTATAAGCCAATAGGTACGACACCTGCTCTATAATAATAACAATAATAATAATACTAATAGTAAGTACATTGGAGCTTACACATATGTAAGTGTATGGCCGAGCTTCTCCTCCGATTAGTAGCGTGCGCCTTGATGTTGTCATCCAAAGGAGAGGGACCTACACTTTTACGCCAGCTCTGAACGGCAATTGTATTGTTATGAGAAGCTGTTTTTAATGGAATAAATGTATTCTGAGGTTTGCAATTAATTGCCTGCCGAGGGGCGACCACTACTTAAAAAAAATATTTATTTTTCTTTTATTTTTTGATGTTGGGTCAAATCAGGCTTGAAGCCAAGTCCTGCGGAACGGTATTGTGCACTACTAATCACTATACCACAAGCTCTATAAGTCTTCACAAAATGAAATTGGTGTTGATTTAAAAATAAAGATTTTTATAAAACAAATTACACTTTTTTCTTTAATTTTCTCAACTGTCTCTCATATTATTGTGTATAAGCCCGATAAACTAAAAACAACTTTTTTCTGTAGTGAGTTCGAGTTAATGGTAGCGCGCGCACATATTTTTTATTTATTTATTTATTCATTCATATCTAGTAAATCTAGAAATACATGATTTCTTACAGACTACTACAAAAATACTTAACGATACAAGTTCAAGCTTAACTATATAGTTCATTCAATGATAATTTAAACAATTGCTTAGGCGACGAGAAATCAAAGGCCAAAGAATTTGAGATTTGATTAAATTCTTTCAATGCTCTATGAATCGGAGCATAGGATGCATAAACCGTCCGGACTCGCACCAGAAAGAATAAATCATTGCTCCGCAATTTTCTTTGTGGAATGTAAAAGCAAATGCGCTCAAAAATAAATGGACAATCAATTTCTCCTGATAATATCAAAGATAAAGCAGAGTGAAAGAACACTCCGTCTACTTTGTAAAGACTTCAAGCTTATTAAAGCACATCTAGCATCATACGAAGGAATCGGTTCAGCAAAGTTAAGCGATCTGAGAGCAAAACGAAGAAAATTCTTTTGAATTCGCTCAAGTCTATTAATGTGACAAAGGTGATATGGCCTCCATATAAAGACCGCATATTCTAACTTAGATCGTACAAGCGAGGTAAATAGTAATTTTAGAGTGTAAGGATCAGTAAAGTCTGAACCAAAGCGCCGAATAAAGGCAAGTGTAGAATATGACTTAGAAATTATATAATTTAAATGACTCACAAAATAGGAAATTTGAATCAAAAATTACTTCCAGATCAGAAACTTCATCCAAAGTGGTGAGACGTGATTCCTTAATTAAGTATGAAGTAGCCAAAAACTGCCTAGACTTAGAAAACGTTATGTGAGAACACTTCCGAATATTTAGCTGAAGGTGATTTTTATCACACCATGCCACAACGTTATTGAGATCTGACTGGAGCTTAGCTGAATCAGATCGACTTGAAATTGTTTTAAAAATTTTTAAATCGTCTGCATATAAAATAAATTCAGAAAATTTAAAACAATCAGATATATCATTAATAAAAATGATGAAGAGTAATGGACCCAGAATACTGCCCTGAGGGACACCAGAAGAGGCAACAAAAGGTTGGGAAGTAACATTATCAACAACAACTACACATTTACGACACGAAAGGAACGACTTTATCCATTTAAAAAAAATGGAATGAAACCCAAGACTGCGTAATTTGGAGATTAGAATTGAATGGTTGACTTTGTCAAAAGCCTTGGAAAAGTCGGTATAGATTGTATCGACTTGGAATCTGTCATTGAAAGCAGACATACAAAATTCTGTGAATACAGCAAGATTAGTGATGGTTGACCTGCCAGCCATGAAACCATGCTGGTTATTAGATATGCGACGCTTTACGGCAAAATACAACTTTTGTTTGATAATATATTCAAATAGCTTCGATGTGCCTATAATTAGCAACATCTTTTTTATTACCAGCCTTGAATAAAGGTGTGATGGACGTAACTTTCCACGCATCAATAAACTCCCCCGATTCTAACGATTTATTGAAAATTAGCAAAAGAGGACAGTAAGGGCAGGACAATTCTTGAAGAGATAGGATGACAAACCATCAATATCCGCAAGCGAAGAGCTTTTAAGGCCCTGAATTCTATCCCAAACATCCTCAATAGATAGCGAAAGAGAGCCAAAGTTAATGGTGGAATTGGTTTTCCAAAAATTATCACTCAGATGTTCCGACGATGGAACAAAGTTAGAACTAAAAAAGTCAGCGAAAAGATCAGCTGCCTCCTGGGTAGAGGAAGCATAACTCCCGTTGTAAAATACCTCAGAGGGAATAATAGAGCAGGACTTAACGTAACGCCAGAAAGCTTTTGGATTAGACTTAATATCAAACTCAGATTTGCGAATATAATTTCGCTGGAGAATTTTACTCAACTGTTTAAACTTCTTGGAATAGCGCAAATATTTACCCCCATACGCTTGGGCACTTGTTAATTTAAATTTTCTTAAAAACTTGTTCCTCAAATTCTTTAGCCTTTTTAATTTTCTCGTATACCAAGGAACCCTATAGCACTTCTTGCTAACACGTGGTACGTTTTCGCAGAATATTTCATACATCTTTGTTTTAAATGTATCAAAGCATGAAGAAATATTAATTCCAGTAAAAAGGGAATCCCAATCTAATAGAGAAATTTCGTTATCCACAATATTAAAATTACAATGTTTAAAGCAAAAACTATTAATTTGATTACTAACATGAAGACTTTTAAAACTGTAAAATTGTAGACCAATAATGAGCGGTATGTGATGATTACAAGAACTTGATAAAGGATCAAGACATTCATGAAGTGTGAAATGCATGTTATCACTTATGAATACAAGATCCAGAATTCTAAAAAACTTGTTTAAGAAACTGTTGATTTGAATAAAACCTAAACTTAAAAAACAATCAACTAAGTAGGATTCCGAAAAGCTATTAATGTTTTCTGGAATTAGGGCACAGTTACTATCTACATATGACCATTCTATACTAGGCAAGTTGAAGTCTCCAAGAACACAAAAGTTGCTACCAGAATGTTTGCAGACGAGACCCGTTATGTTGTCAACATGCGCTTTGCATAGACTATCAACACTGGACGGTGGAATGTAGGACGCACAGATATATATAATCGTGTGACCTTGTACCACAACGCAAAGTTGGTCCAGAAGTGAATCCACATTTTCTAAATGCACGAGTGATGAGCGAAACCGACGCTCCTAGGCTTCTTATTAAATGGAATCGCGCTGCTTAGAGCTCTCATTTCCTTATGAAAATTTTGCCTTTCTATTTTTCATCTTAAGCGCAACTTTACGAATTTAATTTTTTTATTATCCTTTCTAACAATATCATTTGCTTTTTACAGCCTCAAGTCAGCTATATCTCTTTATGTACTTACTTATAAGTGAAATAAATGTTTCTATGGGACCCAATAAATTCTCGAAACATAAGCGGTCATTAGCGAAACTCGAAATTTATGCAACGAAATAAAAGCGCGCGTTCAAAGTGAATATTTATGCACACTTCGAAATAAATAAAACCGAATTATTTTTCTACGTAAATATACTTGTATACCTACCACTAGTTATTTTCACGCCACTTGTTCACATTTGCTGTTTTGCCCAACAGCAAACGCTGACCGAAGCAACTATAAAATAAATAAAAATTCTTGAGCTGCGATAATGAGCGCCATTACCACGCATTCCAAAACCACAACGTTCAGCATTCGATTGACCCTTGTGGCAGCATCAGAACTTCAACAACGTCAACAACGCTGACACGCAATAGCGCCAGTGTTGCCGCAGCCTCTCAAAGAAAAGTATCGAAAATGTAGCCTAAAAAGTATCCAAAAGCGTCCACTTTTTTATTTTTAAGTATCATTCTGAAAAAAAGTACAAGTTACATAAAGCATACTTTTGAATTTATGATACAGTTAATATTTCTTCTGCTTTTTATAACAATTTTAATTTAAATCTAATATTTTTATGTGTAATTCATATTATTTATTCTTAAAAAATTTCATTTCAAAGTCACTATTTAATATTTGTTTTTAGTACACTCAGAAAACATAATTAGGGAGTTCACAAGTTGTTGTATACTGTAGTATGTCGTATAGCTTAAACAGCTAAAAAATATATGGACTCCCTAATTTGTTTTCTAACATTTCTAGAGGAAATCGATTTGATTTACATATCGTCGTTTAAAGTACAAAATGCAAAAGCGCGTATGTGAGTTTGCATAAATTATATTCTTGAGAGTAAAAACACTCATATTTTAAAATGGTTCTCTTTTTTATAAGGCAATCACATTTCTGGCTAATATATTTCAGGACGAATGGATAAGCTTGTGTGAGCAAATCCAATTTTTGGCAGCAAAACTCAGTTACGCGCTTTTGCAGAATGACGACACGCGGTTTTGTACTTTAAACGACGATATATATTTATTCTTGAGATCAAGAAATATGCGATCTACAGTAGCGGAGCTATGTGCCAAGCGCAACCAATTAAAGCTAAACTAAGTTAAATGATTATATAGAGTTTCGTTCTGTACATTCTTTTTTTATACTAATTGCCCCCAAAATCTTTCAATATCATCTACAACCTCAATCTTATCGTCAAACTTTAACAATCGCGATTACATTAATATTTTTTCTTTGTCGCTAATTTAGTGAAGAAAAATTTATGGAAATGCATATTTACATATACATATGTAATCTGCCTTATCCTGAGTGTCGCCGGGAAAAAATATTCACGCGAAAATTGTTTATCCGCCCATAGTAAATACATGGAAACGAAAAGTGAAAAGTGGACCGGTTCGTAGAAAATTAAACTCATGATACGGCTGAAAAAATTTTTGTTTAGAACGGTATCCGAATTTGCACTGAGCACAAAAAAAAACGTATCCACACAAAATTCACGAAATAAATATCCATTTGGATCCAAATGGATCAAAACGCCAACATTGAACAGCGCACATTGCCTCTTCTCTTCTTTAGCTCACCAGCCGCATTTTTAACCGTTGTACTAGCATTCATTTCTTTTAGTAGATTTTGACACTATTTCTTTGATTTACCAATGTAGGTCATTAGTTGCGGATGAGATTAACCCTTAATTAGGCGCATAAAAGAAATCACACAATTAGTCACATGGGGTCCCCAGTGACCCCAATAAAAGTGTTGAAAAAAGAGTTTTCAAAATAAAAATCGAAGTGTGTATTACCAAATACATATGTGTATCAAAGTACTCTTTTATCGTTACCTTAAAAAAAAAACATAATTTCGACTTCAAACTTAAAAAAAAATAAATCAAAAACTTACCTCCGCCAAAAAAAAGTTACGTTAGTGATCCCATGAGCCCAATTAAGGGTTGATAAGGCAATTGGGTATACCCGCTCTCGTTTATTCAACCGACTATACTGTTATTCTTTTCTGCTTATTTACCATGATTAGCGGCGGTAAATCTATTGAATGTAGAGCGGCAGCCAACATCTATTCCTCTTTCTCTGTACCGCTGAACTAGCAAAACAATTTAATCTGCTGAAGGACTTTTGATTAGTTAGGCCAAAGTGTACAACACAACAAATTCAGTGGCAGTTTGTAAAGTTCTCGAAGGAGGAGCAAAAATGTTAATAACCAGAAAGACAGATACAAATTATGTATAGGCAAGAGGCGGCTGTATAGTTAAAATGCAATTTTTTCCACATTTTATTTGGGTAGGGACATAATTTCTAGCTGCAGATGGTAATAGTTTTCCATTAACAAAACTTAAAAGAGCTGATTTAAGCGGTCTAAAGCGAAGTATAAAGGCAAAGATTCATAATTAGTTGCTACTGGATGCATCACCATCTGTTATAATTAATTATGAATATCTCTGCACAAAGATAAAATTTATAGCAAACAACTACTAAGCTTGAAGCTTAATTCTTAAAACGATTTAAATTATTTGAAGTTAGGAACTGGGAGTAAAATGTGAAGGAATTAAATTTAACTAAAAAACCAGTTTGAGATGTCCGGGGTATCATTGAAATGAATCTTGCGGATATAAGCCTATGTTAAATCCCAAAACCGCAGATGTACAGTGGTGAGGTTGAGTAGACCCTCAATAGATAGAATGGTAAACGTGAACAATTTAAGTGATACATGGGAGGTTAAATACGTGGGAGTGCTCTTGAAGCAAAGCTTAACCTACCTTTGCTTAGTATATTTATTAACAGGGAAACCCAAGGCCATTTGTAATCTCTTAATAAACAGGTATGATGATAAAATAAATATGTAATGCTGCTTCCTAAGATGACCTATCTAAGCGGGATTTTGAAATACTTGCTTCAAGTTAATTTTTCCGGCACTTCGGTGCAACAAGATTGGATGACACTCCAGAGTGTGAAGTGTATAGGAAATCTGACTCCATCTTTGACCGTATTTGATGATATTTTTCCAGTACTAATACAAGGAAGTATTGAGGATATGGTTAATAAAACGATTTGCCTATTTAGGGTTAGTTACTGTTGAAAATATCTGCATGCCATACACTTGAAGCCGAATATTTTAAGCTGACTTTTTCCTGGGTTTATGAGTGTGTTGCTTGTACCATTTCGAATAAGACCGAAATCAAGATAGTATAAATGCCACATACATAATCTTTATTTAAATTTTCAAATTGATTCATATTAATGAATAATATAAAATCAGTTTAAAGTCATTTATCACCTTTAGCGCTTATCTTTTTTCATCAGGTAAGCACATACATACAGATAAGTATAGGCAACTATGCCTTTCGCAAAACCTACCCGTGGAAAATTTGCGGCTCTCATTTTTCTCATTCACCTGCCACAACTAGATAATCTCAAATTTGCGATATTATTCATGTGAAATGCCCACTGGAACACGCCCAGCTTGCGAACGCGGTTATAAATGTATGCACCCTGTAGTGGAAATAGAAAACAAGTCAGTAAAAATACCAATTCATTAACTAGTATGAGCTAAAGCGATGGCCTACATATCAGTTCGACATTTGCCTTCGAGTTATCAAATCCGAAAGTAAAACGCAGTTATTTAATTGTTTTTCTTACAAATATTGACTGTGGTGCCGCGCAAAGACTACCAGTTGTGGTTCTAAGATCGCTGGTTCGAATCCGCTTGTAGGTGGTTAAGATTTCTCAAGATAAATCAATATAAGTTAGTAATACTTGAACTTCATACCTCAGGAATGGCACGCTCGGGCTGTTCTCTGTCGGCCATTGCGACTGTTGGAACGTCGCGAGCATAATGACATACTAAGGACTTTCTCGGGGATAAATTAGCAGACTATGCATAACCAGAAAATAGACATCTCGTAGGACACCGCTATGTTATTGAAAAATACCAGTCGCTAACGTTGAAAGAGGATAGAACGTGAACTTGTCGGGCTGAATCGCAAATTGTTAGCATTCTAGTGCACAACTAGTAGCTTTCCCTGCAGGGTGCATACGTCAAACATGTGAATCTACATATTTACATACATATGTATTGAGAATTTTCCAAAGCATATTGCATAGCAAGATTTGCGATGCTTCAGGGACCAAAATGGAGCGATTAGGCTTGCCGCCCCGACCATCTGCTTCCGTTGCCAAGCCAAACCTCCACCAAACATATGCGATGCCTATTTGCATACGCCGCGGTTTATAAGTAGAAGCGGGTTAGCACGCCTAGAAATGTGCTACGCTCTGCGCTGCCCTCAAGCCAAGCAAGCCAAACTGTAATGCCAGCAGTCCACGAAATGAATGTGGATTCGGAATTTCATGAAGCCTAAATTCATTCCCACCACCTACTATTTGCTGTTGCTGGTTGCGTATTTATGACGCAAAATTCGTGCCTGTCACACAAAGTTGCGGCAGCATATTGCACGCATTATTGCTGTGGAATTTCAATTGCTTTGCATACCCAGATAGTACATATGCGTTGTGAACTTTTAAACGATAATGATGATTGTTGGAGTTGGTGAGGCTGCAAGAAAATGAAAGAAGCTTGAAAGAGAAATATGCGCGCTCATTCGTGAGCATCGAGCGAGGTGCTATAAAATGCAAATACACTCAAAATATTGCGCATCTATGCGGGCATAAACAAATATATGGCATAACATAACGTTCTAAATAGCGCTTTTTTAGTAATGCTTCCGTTTGCATGTTGAGTGTTTAAATTCAATTATCGCAAAAAACGTAAAATTCTTAAGATCTTTGTAGTCAACTTTTTAGAGTTTCCCACCAGCCCCAGCCCAGCCCCGTTTAAGTGGCAGTAATTTGCAACATTATACAACGGCAGCACCTCTCCACACTCTTTGTGTACATTACCGACATATAGCCAGTAAAAACGTTATATTTTCGCCGAATACTTAATTGAAATTTTGCTTCACTTGGTGATGGTATCGTCGCAACAAATTAAAAAGTAGAAAGTGCTTGTAAATTGTTCCATAAAAACTCTCCAAATGAGTATGCGCAGTTTATGTACGCATGTCATGCCTAATAAACGAATTAACTACATATGTATATGAGTATAGAATTTAAAGGATATGAGCGCAGACTGTTGTAATCGGGTCTACTATGGAATTTAGGTAAGGTTAGGTTTGGTGGTAGCCCCACAAGCGGCTCACTTAGACATTTATTATGTTCTCCATTGCATTACCACTCTGAAGAGTTATTCTTGAAACGAAACTACAGGAAATCCATGTGATTGAGGAAAAGGGCTCAAAGTAAAGTTCCGCAGGCAGCTGATATCATGAAATACAAGCCGATGAGCTGTGAGCTGATTCCACTTCGTCGTCTTATTAACACATATTGCCATAGGAATCCATTCAAAATATTAAGTCGCACCAAATCAATTTGATTTGGATGTAATCCGAGACATTGGAGAAAGACATCAGACATTCTCCGATCAGTTTCCATCTACCATAAGCGATCCTTGGGCTCTGCTTCCCACTTAGCTATCAACAGTGTTGCCAGATCTTTTTGGGTCGACCGGCTAAATTGGTAAAAAATGGCTAAAATTTTTCACCTAAATTCACATGTGTTATCTAAAAAACTCACATAGACAAAGACTAGGAAATTTATTATTCTCAGAGAGTTTTGTTCTTTGCTTTGCTTTTGGTTTTCGCTCAATTTAATTGTATAGCTGAAAGCCTGAAAAGCGTGGAACGCCCAAAAAGCTTATTGTGGAGTTGTACTCTTAAACCTTTTAGTGTGGGCATCAGTGATGTTTCGTAATTAAGGTAGATTCTAATATGTGTGGATACTATATGTCTAAAGACATACATGTGTTAAGCAAACAGTGAAAAAATCAGTTATTTTCTAAGTGTTGCGAATAAAAACTTTACACTTAAATTTAAGACATTTATAACAAAAATTATGTAATGGAAAGTCCCGCTTCCCCCTTCTTTGGAAAAAATACACTGGCGGTCATTAGAATAGACTCGCCTTACTTTGTAAAGTTTTGGCTATATTTCCATGGTTTATTTTGTGTTTAATATTTTTCAGCTGGCTAGCTATACAACAAACACCATATAAATCACCTTTTCAAACTTTATACAAAAACTATAAAAATTCGACAAATTTTCACCAAATTTTTAAACTTTTTATTCAGAATTCAGCAAAAAAAGTCTTAGGAATCAACGGTATTTTGTTGCCAATTGAAACTTACACTTTTTTATCCTAAAATTGAATGGGCTACATACAAGAAATTTTTCTAAAAATTCTGAATAAAAAGTTTAAAAATTTTTCGAATTTTTATAATTTTTGTATAAAGTTTGAAAAAGGGATTTATATGGTGTTTGCCATATAGCTATCCAGGCTTTTTTAAAAAAATATTGAACTTAAAATAAACCATGGATATATACCCAAAACTCTTCAAAGTAAAGCGAGTCTATTCTAATGACCGCCACTGTATATACGCTTAAAACAAAAATCATCGAAATCGACCCAGTATTTTAGGACCTTTCGGATTAGAAAAAATTTTCTTTCAATTTTATATAACATAGTCAGACATAAAATTTTTCTCCGAGTTAAGGCTAGTGGTCATTTCTAAGAGCTTTTGGGTTGCTTTATTTGTAAAAATGGAAACTTGCATAATTGAATTTTAAGAAAATAAGGCGAATAGCTAAAACGATTTTTTTCTTTTTGCAAAATGGCTAACAAATCGGCTGCCGGCTCAACCAAATTTTTCGTCTGTTTTCTATCGAAACCGGCTAAGTCAAGCCGAAAAACGGCTAAATAGGCAACACACATGGCTTCGTACGCAGGTATGGGCTTGGGAGGGCGCAAGACCGAAATGCCTCT
The DNA here is from genome assembly GCF_001687245.7 of Rhagoletis zephyria. Lineage (NCBI taxonomy): Eukaryota > Metazoa > Arthropoda > Insecta > Diptera > Tephritidae > Rhagoletis > Rhagoletis zephyria. The sequence goes on from NW_016159217.1 coordinate 67,491, forward strand.
CCCTAAAATCCAAAGTTTCATTGTAAGTTTCTCAATAATAATTCTTATCTCTGAGACTCACTGAGATTCACTGTAGACTCTTTTTCCAGAGAAAACCTAAAGCTTTCTTAAATTTTACTCCACACTCAAATGTTGTTTTAACCGATGCCTAAATATCGATGCGTCGATGTTATTTTTGTCGATGCTCTTAACATCGAAAGGTTGGGATTTAATTTTTAACATTACAAAATTACAGATGATCAATTAAAGTGCAAGGATAATTCTTAAGAGCTTATTTTCAAATCAAATATTCAAACTGTATAACTTATACACAAAAAGAGGTTAAGTAATTGAATTTATGGTCTGAAATTTACCTAGTTGCCAACTCTACATTTACGACGTTTTCGCCATAATGTCAAGTCTTTCGGGAGGCGTAAAGTACAATAAAACTATATATGCTCTTACCCGAAATTGCCCTGCGTTAGCCATCCAAATGAAGGAGTATCTAAACAATCAGTTGCATGAAGGCTATAGATTATAGGGAGGCGATCATTGTCATTTTCACTGCAAGATTTCTGTTAATAATGAGGGGAAATAGTTCGAAATAGCATGATGCTAGCTGTATAAATGGCGGAGACGTGACAAAAACCCAATATCTGAACAATCAGTTGTATGCATTAGCTCACACAAGGGGTAGGTTTTGGGGTTCAAACCCCCCCTAAAGCTAATAACCTCAAATACAAACTGTATCTTAAAGCTAAGAATCCAGCTCTCAAGGAAATTATAAGAAATATTTATTATAATTTCTGTTGCTTGAAAAAGCGCTTTGCTTTTGCTGTCAATTTTCATGAGGAAATGAATATACGAGCATTTTTTCTTGAGAGCTGCAAACTGATTTAAGAAATTTTGGTAGAAAATTTTACTCACAATATTTAAGTTATTTCTAGGCAAAACCCGATAAAAAAGGGCGTGGATGCAACCAAGTGGAAGAAGTTTGTAATCCCGTGTCGTGGGCTTAATCTCAGCTTTAGCACCTACATCCAGCTAATGGAAAGAGTCGCCACAGATTTGGTAGGGGTGGAGGTGAGGTTTTGTTCTTTTCATCAACCCTGAAATCAATGACATTCTAAGGGTGATTATCTCTAAAAATTCAATTCAGCAAAAGATATTTAATTTTATTTTTTTGGTTTTGGTTTTTTGGTACCTAATGATAAACTGATGCCCGGAGTCTCCTTTGGCAGAAAGTACGACGTTCAATCTCCTACAAGACAACATTGGAGAGATCCGGACACTCCCTTGGGAAGCTCGGTGAAAACTGTCTGCACCAACTGCTCAAATACTGAAAATGGTACTGGAGCTGAATGGCAACTTCAGATGCTTTACCGCTTTGGGTGCAATGGCAACGGTCTTTCATTTGGAATCTGGCGCGGAAATAAAATCAGGAGGGCAGTGACAGCTTAATTGCTCTAAAGGCCTTGGAAATTACTCACATATCCTCAAAGATAGTCGAGGTATGTAAGTTGAGGCTGAACTCCGTTAGAAGGTGGAATAAGCTTGAACTTTTGTGGTTGCCAGGACACTGCCGTGTTCAAGGTTACGAAGTGGAAGATGAATTGGCGACCTGCGGTTCTCTGGAGCGTCCAATCGGATCGGAGCCTATTTAAGGGCCAAGCATAGAGGGAACGATCACAAAAGAGTCTGGTAAGTTTGCAGAGAAGCAAGGAATTCGCTTTGCTCTAAGTCCTGCCTCTAAGCTTCAATTTCAGTAGGCAATACTGCCTGAGTGAAAAATTGTTTTTGGTTTTTCCGGAGACCCACAATCCCAATCTGTTCCATTCGATTTTCCGGCTTCGGCCATACATAGTTGATCTATTTTAAAGCTTCATTGGTTAAACTCTGAGTTATAAAAAATTCGCCTACCAAGGCCCTTTTAGGATTCATTAGGGAAGCCGAAGGTATTTTGGCCACACTGGGTTAGGGACTCGCTCTTTAAGAAACACCAAGGGACTTTCAAGTCGCGATGTCTCTTCTTCTGTTATTCCAATAAATAACTATCTAACTGTTCCAGGGTAGAAAAAAAAACAGGTTAGGAAGTTATCACATAAGAAAATCCGCCATTAATTTGCACAATTTGGGAAATAAATTGCATGAGGATGTGTGTACTAAAAATATTTAAGTTTATGCTCGAAATGTTCATTACATTTGAAACACTGTGCAAGTGAAGAGCTTTTGCAGTTGTTGTTGATTATGCTGCCAACTTGCTTTCAAGAGTTAAGTTCAAGCTGGCGGCTGTCGCTGTTAATTGCATATTTATGGCCATCACTGTCACTTTAACTGACATACGTAAACGCGCACACTTAACTGGCTATGTGGTGGTGAAAGTGTTAATCCATAGCAAAATATTAAATTTTTCATCTGCCGCGGCTAAAAATCATACCTTAGTCTGACGCATTGGGGCTAATACACAAAATACATGTGTGAGCATTTGTAAATGTGCCAGTATCTACATATATAACTATCATAATTCTCTTTGACTGCAATCTGCCTTTACGCCATAATCCCCCTTTTTATGGGCTCTTGTATGCACAAAATCCAAAGAAATGGGGTCATTTTAACCCCATAAATTGCTGAAAATTTATTTTATGATTTTCATCGGGTGTCAAATTTAATTTATTACTTTTTTGTGAGGCTGTGTGTTCAATTGACTTTAAACATATTACGACTACAGTAAATGTCGAACTGATAGTATTTACATGAAAATTATATTAGGAAGTATAGAATTTTATACGCTCGAAAAGACTGTAATGTATTTATAATTGATTGACGCTTACACATATGTTAGAGTTTGGCCGAGCTTCTCCTTCGATTTGTGGCGTGCGCCTTGATATTGTCGCCGACTTTTTGGTAGAGATAACGATATTTGGTTAAGAATGTCTAAAAATAACGAATAAATCACTAAAGCGCATTACCACCAATTTTTAGCTTGTTTACAAAAGTCGTAGAGTGTAAGCATAAAGTTCATGATTCGCATCATTATTACATTAAAAAATAAAATAGTCGCTACTGTGAGTATCCACATACGCTTAAATGATTCCGCCGCTTAATGCTGTTCACATTGGCAATCGAGGCAATCGATAAAATTTCTTTTTATTTTGTTTACACTTTGGCTTTCTCCTATTTTGGTTTTTGCTGTCGTCTGCCCTTGTACTTACGTCCTATTTTAGTATTTGCTCTAATTCATTCTTCCAGAGCAGTGCATTTTAGAGTGTTTAAAAACTCAATCATAGCAGAGACACTCTCGAAATAATGGCAAAAAAAAAAAAACGTTAGCAAAAGTGGAGGGTTCGAATAAAATAAACAAGTTAAAATTAATTAAATGAGATCTGCATACAAAAAATTTAAGAGCAAAGTAAAAATCGACAGAATGGTCGCTTTTTGCTGTCAATTCTTTAATGCTGTCAATATTATTTTATGCATTGGCTTGTAGTGCCGCATACCCGTATACAAACGTACATACATGGATACACCCTTTAAGTTGTGGCTTCTCTTGTGTAGGCGGCTTTAAAGCCATACATATATGTTCTAGTATTTATACACAGACTTTTCGAGGAACCAAAGAAACAATGTCTTTCATTTTATATGAAAAACCTAACGGCAATCTAAATAAATTGTTATTGAGCTTTTTACCAAGATTATGTTTTTTAGAAAAATGGAAAAACAATAAAGTCTAAGTGGTAGAAGTTATAGGTGCTATTTCGAAAATCACCACATCTCCTCATCAGACTTCTTTTACTAGACTTCAGCAGGGATCGAACCCATATGCTATCGCTTAAACTTTGTTGCCTTTTCCATTTTTCATAAAAAACATAATCGTGATACAAAGCTCAATACTAATCAGGGACGTGAACCGAATGAAAAATTTGGTCGGTTCGGTTCAGCGGTTCGAACCGGTTTTGCACTTTTTGACTACTTCGTCAAGGCGTTTTTTTGGTCTTTCAAGCGGGGTTTCGGTTGTGTTCAATGGATCGGAAATCAAAAAAATAAAATAAAATAATAACGCACATTTCAATGTCAAGTGTCTGTCAAATGAGATGGGTGGCCTTTACATTTGATATTATCACATGGTAAACAAACACGGTATGTATTATCATATTTAACAAAAAGAAGAAAAATGATTGAAACGAAACTTTACACCTTTATTGAAAGTGGTTCGGTTTTTGGTTCGGATCAAATATTTGTGGAAAATTTTGGTTCGGTTAATGGTTCAGTTCATTAATATAAAAAAGCGGTTTTCCGGTTCAAAACCAATTCACGTCTCTGTTACTAATATTGAAATAAACGTTAATAAGCCGCAATAATATTGATGATTTAAAAGTTTTTGGTTGAAACCCTGAAAAAATGAGACTAGGTTAACTCAAACCTGCTCTGCTGAAGCACTCAGCGCCTAGACAACCGCAGCACTAAGATCGGAAAAATGACGGGTCACATGAGGGTGATAGTAAAATTCCCTTAAAACTGGGGCTGGCATATTTGGGCCGCACCTCAAAAAATCGATACCCAACCACTTTCCAGCGGAGATTCATGCAATAGAAATTTGTGGCAAAGAAGAGGCACATCCTCGAAATATATCTACATTTTGTCGGACAGTCAGGGAGCTCTGCTGGCACTGAAGTCCCACAAAATAAATTCCCAGCTAGTAAATAATTACTTTAATGTTATAAACGCTCTTGGAGCCAAAAATCCTGTTTTATTAAGATGGGTACCGAGGCATGAGGACATTATGGCAACAAGGAGATCTAAAAACTCTCATTGGGTACTATACAAAACATTGCTCGCTTCACTATCACCTCAGTAAAATAAATCTTTCAGAAACAAATGTCTGTTCCTTCTGTGAGCTGGACGGGGAAACGCCTCTCTGTGGATGTGACGCTCTTACTAGGCACAGACTAGCTCACTTGGATGGTGCTTAATCCATTAGAAATTTGGAATAAAACGCCCTTGAAAGTGCTAGGCTACATTAAAAACCATCAGAAATAGATCACTTCAGAGGTCGCGGTGCATATGGCCCATAATAATAATAATAATAATAACTCGAACGGTTACAAAAAGCGACTAGCATATAGGCTAATTCCTAAAAAATTCTGCAATCGCGCGTATGTTACAAAAGGCCGTTTTATGCAGTTTGTACGGCTTTATATATCTTTCATAAATATGAAATGGTATTATAACTTTGGCCCGATGTTTGTAAGTAACAGGACAGGAAGAAATAAACCCAGATAAATCTTACATTTTTATATGTGATACTAACGGGTGATTTTTTTGAGGTTAGGATTTTCATGCATTAGTATTTGACAGATCACGTGGGATTTCAGACATGGTGTCAAAGAGAAAGATGCTCAGTATGCTTTGACATTTCATCATGAATAGACTTACTAACGAGCAACGCTTGCAAATCATTGAATTTTATTACCAAAATCAGTGTTCGGTTCGAAATGTGTTTCGCAAACCCAATTGCTGCGAACGGCGACGAATCGACATTTCACGGTCTTCAGCAACACTCTCAGAAACAGACGCAATATTCTCTTCTGTACGCACTGTACGCATTCGTGTGGTTGGTTTAATGTCCAATAAAGTAAACTGAGTGCGAAACTTGGTCACAATCGCATTAATTGTTTGCTCACTTGGTCGATTATGTAGACCATAAATCGGACGTAAAGCGAACCGAACACTGATTTTGGTAATAAAATTCAATGATTTGCAAGCGTTGCTCGTTAGTAAGTCTATTCATGATGAAATGTCAAAGCATACTGAGCATCTTTCTCTTTGACACCATGTCTGAAATCCCACGTGATCTGTCAAATACTAATGCATGAAAATCCTAACCTCAAAAAAATCACCCGTTACTTGATTGGCAGTAAGCTATCTTCTCAATGTGGAAATGAATATTCCCAACAAGCAAAGTCTAACAATACATTGTTATACATATATCATTTTAAAGGTCTATAAATTCTATGTTCGGTTTTTTAAATCGGATGAAAACTAGTCAAGCTGTTAGTGCATAAGTGCATCAGGTACGAACATAACGGTTGTTTAAAAAAATGCAGGTTTCAGGAACTATACGGAATCTAACTGTATGTTGTATTTACTCGACCATAGCTAAAACTTACACTAAGTTTTGTTTCGGATGTATTCCGAGACTTTTTTTGTCACCTGTCTCCTGATGGAAAAACGAGGAACCAGTTCGATTATGTTATAAACGGCAGGCACGCTCTGCATAAACCGGTGGCTCAGCAGTGACTCGTAATACAATCTTGTTGCAATGGTGAGCACGATTATAATTTTCGGGGTGGCATGACTGAGAACAATATGTTTTGTTCTCAGAAAAAACTTACTTTTTAGATCAATATTGGGCCGTATGAATAAAAAGTAAGAATTTGCTTTTGCTTAAAAGTGCATGCCTTTTACTTAAATTTTGTTTGAATATTTAAGAAAAAGCAATTACTTATTTTTAGTTGTACGGCCCATTGAGCATGTTACTTCTATTAATTTCTACTAAGTCGGAGAATTTTATTCCTTTTTTTTAATTGTAACCTCATTTTATATCTCCGTTACTTGATTTAGGTGTTTTAGAAGAGTACAACCATAAGCTTACTAAAACTTAAAGGCCATTGACTTCGTGATCTATATAAACGAGTAAAGCAACAACCGAAACTTCAGCCTCCACTATGATGGTTGTGACAGATGTTGAGATGCTTGAGCATTGGTATGGAGGAACCCTGTATTGGTGATACTCAAACGGGTGAAAAGCTGTCCGCAAGGCAGTTGAGTCCTTTGGTCTCTAACTTTGCACACGAGATGACAACGGGGAAGCGGAATAGGACGGGTGATGGCTCATCTGTTCTGGAATTGTCTTCCGTGGCCAACCATATATGCGAACAGAAGGCAAGAGTTGCAAAGCAAAGACGATGAAAGTCTCAAGGTCGGAATCGGACATGCCTGCACGACTCAACCATGCTCCTCTGCATCATTCACAAAAGTGGCTGCATAAGCAATGATGACGGAGATACCTTCATTCTGACAAAGAGAAAGGGTTTGGTCCAAAGGGCAATGTGACCTTCTCGACAGCTATTTATAGAAATCCATTGTTGAATCGACAGACGAACCGAAATTCGAGGGGATACACATCGAGGATGGTATCGTAAAGATACAATGCTCTTATGAGTTCTCCCGAGAGTAGCGTATGACGTATTTATTCAAACACCAGGAAAGGACCGACTTCCAGGAATAGAGAAGGCTCTTTCCTGGAGATGGGCATTGACGAAAGCTCGTTGGAAGTTCTTCGAACTATATGCGGGTATCGCCCTTACCAATACCTGGGACGAATACATTTTCGAGTCCAGGATAAGAAAGGAGAAACAGGTAAGATCTAATTTGTGGATTTATCTCATCTAGGTACGACTGAAATTATTTTTACACAAATTAATTTGCAACATCGCAAATCGTCTACTGACCTATTAGGCAGTAGGCACGTGAAACTGCATACAAATCCCTAAATAATTCTAATTCAGGAACTAATGGTATGCCGTGGGCGTATCTGGGGACTTGGAGGGATTTCCTGGATTAACTTCCTTCAATTTAGAGGTACAGAGGTGCCGTGCGCATGATTTATAGTGCCGCGTTCCGTCGAGTGCACGATGCTTAGAGAGTTCTGCTCCCTGGAAGTCGTTGCGATAAAAATTGGGTACTGTACGGTCGGGCAACACACCGAGGTCATCGTAGTCTCCGCTTACCTGCCATAGAGAGTATGGACATCGTTCAGTACGCCGAGTCAAATGACATGGGCCTAATAGTGGGTTGTGACGCGAACTCACAAAACACTGTATACGGTAGACTGCAGTGCAACTTCTGTGGAAACAATCTCTTATACTACATGCTGTCCCCTGAATTGGTAATACAGAATGTAGGTAACAAACCTACTTTTGTCACCAGCAGAAGACAAGAAGTATAGATCTAACCTTAATCAATGAAGTTATGGTGGATCATATCAAAGAATGGTCTTAGAAGATGATTCTCTATCAGATTACCGAATCACCGAATTTCGGCTAGGAACTGACACTTGTCAATTGCCAACAGGTTGGAATCTTCGAAATGCTGACTGGAAAAAGTTTGAGTTGCTCCTCGAAACGAGTATATAAAATCTCCCTAAACTCAAAAACAATAAATCAATTGAAGAAGAGACTGGCGAGGTAACTAGTACTTTGATTGGTTATTTTGAGGAAGTATGTCCGCTAAGAATTCGAACATGTCGGTTCGCCTAGAAGTGGAACCACTCGGTTAGGTTCAGAAAGCGCGAAAATCGTGAACGCATGCTTTACTTAGATCGTCGATACAGATAAAACGATGGTGGTGAAATGAACGTCTTCTCGCCCACATGAGGGCGGGGCAGTGACAGAGGCAGTGCTCCACACTCTCGATTTCGTCCACGTCGCGGCAACCACGGAAGAAGTTTTTGGCCGGCAAACCCAGTGGCCCGTAATGATACCGGTCACTAGCCTTAGTAGGGAGCGTTCTCTTGGCCTTAAGTACAATGAGCAGGGCTTGGAATTTTGTTTTTTTTGTTTTTTCGGCCGCCTACAATTCCATTCCATTCCACGAAACGTCTGTTGACGTGCATATCGACCTCGCCGCGGCGTGAAACATTCTTAGCCGTAGTCTAAGATTTAAGTATTGTAGACGACCTCTCGAAATTACAGTTTTCAACTTGACAGTTGTATAATCGAAAATATCCCGCAGCTCAAATGGTCTATGGTTGCCAACTAATATGACTAAATTATATTTTACGGAAAGCGAACCTTTATAAATTGCGATTGCACTAAGAACTTTTTTTGTTAACGCGTTTTCATAATATCAGCACCGTAAAGCTGTGATGTGGATAGTTGGTGTAACGTGGTTTTTCAAGCTTTTTTATACCACGCGGGCCTAACCTACGAAATACAGGCATTTATTTGTCAAAGCGTTGGTACACAGGTAAAGTCACATATATATACATATGTACATAGTGATGTAACGCCACGTTTATAAAAAAGCTCCAAGCAAGAACTTCGGTAGGAGAGTTGTATTAAATTTGGTGAAAATTGAAATTGGCAATTTGATTATATTTTTCATTGATGGAGTTACGCTATTTATTTATTTTTGTACGTTATGTGAGCCTTTACCGTGGAATAAAATTGGAGTCAATATTTTTGTATATAAGTATTTATGTATGAAGTATTCCCAAATGTAGGTACACATGTACATGTCTATGTCCTTTTGTATGAATATGTACTAGCAAACGCTTCATCATAAATATTTTGATGGTGGAAAGAAAAATACCACACTTGACGCAGGTGTAGTTATTGCCTTAGTGTGCTTGGGAGTATACATATATATGTATGTATGTGTGTAGCTCACGGCAAGTAATTTCCCATTCTCACCTGGAATAAAATAAAGCAATAAGCTCCAGCTACATTCGAAATTAATTCAGCGTTGCATAAATTGATATTTGTGTATAAAAGCGAATGGTTTCACGACGCAATTTCGCAGTGCATTTCTGTGGACCTATTTCGAGTTCTGCATTTTTTTCGCCAAGGTGGTAAATCGTTGCATTCTTATTTACACTATTTACCAACCATATTTGTAGTTTCAGACAGAATTTTGTATAAAAATATAAAATTTTCGTATAGAAGCTTATTATTTCTGAAAAAACCTTCTAATTTTTTAAGTTTTTTTGCCAAAAGTCCAGAGATTTATGTTATACTTTTTTGCCAAAGGCCCCACGAAATCTTTATATGTAAAATGTGTGAATATTTAGTGATTTTCAAGCCACTCAAATTGAATTTCTATAAAAATTTCATCTACCCATCCGAATACTACTTTACTACTTTGGATTTTAGTTCCACACTGATTGTAATGAATAAATATATGTATGTGTGTATTTATGCACTTTAGACTGCATCACCAAAAAAGTTGCAGTTATTTCGCTAGGATTACAAAATTTATTATATTTGAAGACGTCCCAGAATCTTTCGGAAAAATATTGAGATTTACGTGAGCTGGGCCGATTTGAAAACACCTTCTAAAATGGAGTTTCATATACAGTGACTCAAACAAATGACCACCTGTTGTTTTCTCTTAAATATTCCTAATGTTTCTCGAGCTGATTTTTTTGTTATTTTTATATAAAAATATCGTTTAAGTTTTAACCAATACCGTGTAAATCATAGTCTCAAACTTTATACAAAACTTAGGAAAATTCAACAAATTTTCATCAAAACTTTATCTTTTTATTCTGCATTTTATGAAGGGTATGCAGTTTTATAGCACATAGAATTTTAGTCTATAAAGTGCAAGTTTCAAACGGCTAAAAAATCGCGTTAACTTTTGAGATTTTTTTTTGGTGACGGATTTTTGTACTTTTTTCATATAGGTATGAATTTCTTATGAAATAAAACGCGGAAGACCGTCAGCAACAAAATTTCAAAATATCGACGAAGGGTTTTGTAAATTGCGCTAGTTATATTAAAAAACAAGAACATGTAGCCTCCAAAAAAAAATCTCAAAAATCAACACGATTTTTTTGCCGTTTTAAACTTGCCCTTCATTAGACTAAAATTGTATGTGCTATAAAACTGCAAACTCCAAAAATTTTCTAAAAATTCAGAATAAAAAGTTTAAATTTTAATGAAAACTTTTTGAATTTTCCTAAATTTTGTATAAAGTTTGAAATTGGTTAAAGCTTAGACGATATTTATAATAAAAATAAAAAATAAAAATAGCTCGAAACATATTACGAATATTTAAAGAAAATCAACATGTGGTCATTTGTTTCAGTCACTGTTAATTATAACTACTAGAAAATTAGATAGGTGGCGCTTACGTCGAGATGTTTGATAACTGGGGCCGAATCACGTTCGATATCGAATGCCGCGATTCGGGCCCAGTTTTTATGGTCCGATTATGTTCATTTTCGGAATATACATTTTTATGTACGATTAGAATTTTCCGTTATTTCCGAATTTGCAATACAAATTCACGTTGACCTTAAGAAGACCTTGCAAATGACCAGTCATTTTGCCACGTAAGAGTTTCACAGACTTTATTTAATTTTTTAAGTAAGTTACGTACATGTGGAAGTGGTTTAAACTCACCTGAAGTCAACTAGAGTATGCTTTATCTTTTTTCTTTTGGTCGACTTCAATAAAAACATTTCCTTCCATTTTAGAGGGTATCAAAGGGTGGTCAAGGACATCCTGTATACACATAAAAACAAATATACTTTTCCCTACATCTTTGTATAGATATGTAAATATGTACATGTATGTATATGATCAATGCAAACACCAAATTCCATACCTGTTCTCCCTACAATATTGAACTTTTTTTTTAATTAAATTTATTGCGCATGATCGTCATAACATCCCTGACCTTAGTCAGCACGGCACGCACAAGCAATTATTTCCGCAATTATTTTAATATAGTTATTTTTTAGGAGCAATTTATTTTATATACATACATACCGATATAGGTATACATATATGTATGTATATGCATTTTTTAAAGTCGCAAAATCCTATTAAAATTCATTGGATTGCTCACTCATGCCTGATTATCTTGTTATCTGGTTATGTGGTTATATTTTTGATTCGGTTAACAACAATAAAATACACTACAGAATAAAAAATTTTAACCAGATAACCTGATAACCGGGAAAGTGTGAACAACCTCGATACCTGCTTTCACAGCTTAATCATGCAATTTAAATTGTCTTTGTATTGTTCACCTAAAACGATGAGAATTGAGTGAAAAAACGATTTTTCATGATATCCACATTAGAATTGGTTTCAGTTGCATTATAGGGGTGAGATGATTGATATGAAATAAATTCACTGCAAATTGCTTCGTAAATATTACATTACTGTATTTGTTAGCAGCGGGATTGAATAGATATTGGTATGATACATACGAGTGAATACAAATAATTGCACAAGGGAGCACCTGAGTGGGTACCAGTGAGAAAAATTTTAACAAATCGATTAAAACAGTATTGAGTGCAGCCACAAAACTTAGTTCCTTTTAAAATGCAGTAAACACAAGCAGATATTTTTGGATATTGCTGAAATTCAGTGTTTTTTTTTTCTTTTTTACTGTCAACCTCAAAAAGACAATCCTAGCCGTCTTTGTCTTAATCTGAAGTATGAAAATCTTTATTTCTCGCTACTTAGAGCCATTAACCAACCCGAAATTAATTATTTAGGCAGTTGACGTGAATTAATATCAAACTGAAGTGTCTGATAGAGGAAGTGTGATTTACGGGCGCTGATGGGTACGATTACGGAACATATCCATATAAGCAAGTTGGCAGGAGATTCATGATTTTCCATGCCCACCTATTTTCCCTTATCTTCTTAATCCTTTCTCTCGGCTTAAGTTTGAAAGTTGCTCAACTTCGACAAATTTCATGAGATGATATTCGCATATTAGACGCTGGTTAGAAGCTCTAAGTCTCGGAGCAATCTTAATTGCACCACTTTTGAAATATCCAGTAGCGGTACTTGACGCGGCGAGCGTATTGTTCGCGTTGTATACATATACAGCTTTTCGTTGCACCCTACCAGACCAAAGATATTCAAGCACATCGCTAATAAATACAAAAGAACATTTATATATAAAATGTACATACATATGTATGTGTACGTTGGACTCGCTGAACGCACGAAATTGCATTTTAATAATTAAGCAGTTACCACTATCTTCACATATGTATATGAACCTTCATACATACATACTAGAGTCCAGCGCAATTGTATTTGCCGCATTTCATTCAATAAGTACTCCTTGCATTGTACTCTACTCTCAACACATTGTTACTTTTTTTCCGCATACATACACTACTTGGCGTTGAGAGAGTAAATACTTGACGTACTTGCTATTACTCCACCAAAGTACGTACTCTACTTTCCCTCATCGCGTACGAGAGATATTTGCTGCTGCCAAAAGGGAGTAGCAAA
>NW_016159217.1:80858-93350 GCF_001687245.7 Rhagoletis zephyria
TCCACTACATTCCTGTCCTTAGTTTTTTTCAGATACCACAAATGCGCGATCCAGAAAATTCTTCTATCATTCTTGCCACAAATGTATGTTTTCTTCGAAAATACTCAAGTACTACCAGTAGAGTACTCTACTGTCAAATACCTTTTACTCGCAGTAGTTGCGGAAGGCAAAGTAAATACTCTACGCGTGTTGCTATTGATCGGTAGTTTACGTACGCTTGCTGAAACTGGTTTATGCTTACTCACAATTGACCCGAACGATGAAAGTAGGGGATGGAAAGTATTTGCGCGGCGATCGGATGTCTTGTTGGGCCGTTTAAATGGAATTGCGCAGGAGTCTAATACATACCAACAGGGTATTTATACAACTCGTTTAAGGATATGTGGGGGTGTCTGAAAGTAGAAGGACGACCGAAAAAGTGAACTTAAAGTATGCCAACACGACGAGGTATACACAAAATTACACTAGTTACTACTAATACTACTGCACATGTGTTTACATTCTACTATATGCGCGTACATTTTCCAGCTTTACACAATCTTGCATGATACCTAAGTTGTCACCAAGCTCATATGCGGTAGAAGCAAAATAAGAAGAAAATAAATTATTATAATGAGCCTGCTTTAGCACTTCTGGCTATTCGCCATCTAGCTTCAACACGGCGACTTGGAACAATTTTTTATGTTTTTCTTTTAAGAAAGTACACACATTCATATATAGGTAAACAGGGTGATCCAAAGCGGGCCTTAACTCAAGTCTCGCATTGCATACATATGCATACATATTTACGCTGCGCTAGAAAAATGTGTGCCCAAATTCTAGATTTTGCCAAAAGTCCTGGTCGAGTGTTCTGTGCTGCGTAGAAAAGGCGATTACTCTAAATGAGCACTCGTTATCCAGAAAAGTTATAGTTGGAAATCTTTTAACGCTGAAACAAATCCAAAAACTATGGTCCAACAACCTTCAACTAAAGTTAAACTCCATAATCGATCTTAGAGTGACAAGAGTGACAAGAAATTCTTTGGCTTCTAAGATGTTTTAGGATACTTATGGAGTATCAATATGCAGATTTTATAACTTCAGGCCCGCCTGCCCAAAAACAAAATGTATGTTTCTTTAAATATCTCCAAACAAATTTAATAAATATGTCAGCCATTTCTCATTGAAAGTAATTTTGGACTATCTTCGCAGTCGACTCCATGCAAAACGCTCCACTGCAGCTTCGCCCCGGTACGAATTGCCGCGCTCAGTACCGCTAGCCATGTCACGGTTCTCTGTCTGTACGTACCTAATAAGTATTTGCGATCAGGTACCCAAATATGGGTAATTAATTGTATTGCATAAACTATCTTTATTTATAATGTATTACATTCATCAGCAATACCATAGTAAATTATAGAGTCGAAAAGGGCACTCACTGCAGCTTGGCTTCAATGGAATATGGTTCTCAGTCCTGTGAACACCCCCACTTGAAAGACAGTAGCGTACCTCCTTAAAGAATAGAAAGCTTATCCTGCTTTACAAATATCTCTACCAAGAGTCAAGCTCTTACCAAGACCCATACGTAAGGATTCCAGACCCACGTATTGTGCGATGAGCATCCGTTTGATTTAGGGGATAGAGGAAGTTGTAGAGGACTAAAGGAAATTCCACTTAACGAAAACTGTGCCTCCAGTAGAAATTTTGAACTTTAGTCTTGGAAACATGGTTTAATGGTTATCCGGTAATTTTTTGTGCGCAGGTTATTCACAAATTTTCATAATAGTCTGATAAGAGTACTATCATTTGTTGTGGATAAAAGATATTATTTATTGTTGTTAATCACTTAGATGTTGCAAAAATTAATAAGCCAGGAAGTTAAACTTAAGATTCCACTTAAAAAACTGTATATGTATGTGTCACCCTTTTTATTCACAGATCTGCAGTTACAAAATAGCTGTGAGCAGTAGTAACGGAAATTACTTATTTAACATATGTATGTATATACATATATGCATATATGTTAGTAACGGATAGTTATTAGTGTCATACTTAGATGAAAGAAATGAGAAACGTAGAGCCCCGAGGACCCTAATGGATGTAGGTCTATGCGGCTTTTACGAAAGTAGCAGGGCATATAAAAAATATAACCCTGGACCACCATCCCATCCCATCGCCCCAAAAGCGAGAGCCTGTGTACCTGCAACATCATCCACGGAGACAGCCTTCCACCCTTTAGTATCGATAATTTATCGATCTTTTGAAATAAAAGAATTTACTTTAGTGGCACTCCTAGCCAAAACAGGGACTTTTAACAATGTCTTCCTGTATGCGACTACCTCGTTTCTGAAGGAACAGCGAGTGGATGCAACTCGGGTTAGGCTCATCCATAAATTGCTCACTTGCAGGGTAGTAAGCTCGGAGCTCGGAACTGAGGGCACACGACTCGCAGGACTGTCAGGAGGGATGTACTCTCTCCACTTCAATGGGTAGTGACGATGAATCAGCTGTATCGGAGCCTGGCGATTTCATGGGAGCGCCCTTGGTTCACTAGTTGCTAACTATTACACTTAACCCTAAACTGTCTGTATAAGACCGCAATTTAATCGTTCTTATAAGCTGGCTCCACTTGACGAAATTGCTCGACATATAGCCGTTGTGGCAATCTTAGGTTTAGAGATGTTCGTTCTTCGATAATATATAGCAACACAATGGCTTCTCTATAAGCTTAGCTAGTCCAACCTAATTTAATCTATATATGTACATAAGTGGATTAGCACGGCTGAGAGTGATTTTTTGTTATTTTTTGATGGAAATATATCGAGCCCTCGCAGCCAAATAATACAAACAAAATTTTTCTCAAAATTTTCTCTTTGATGCAGAAATGTTTCTACAGCATCTAGATGTATTTTTGCATCAAAAAAAAATAAAAAATTGGGAAAAAACGCCGCTTACATTTTTTTTGGCGGCTGGGGCTTGATAATTAGCGAGCTTCACCGCTTATCTTGTGTAATGGTATACTACTTTTGATAATTTTTCAATTAATTTCTTTTACAAAAATGTTTTTGTTTTTTTTTTTTGATATTTAGTCATAGTCGAGTTTGCTTTCAGTACAATTTTACCCACGTATTCACACCCAAGCTACTGTCTCTTTAAAGAATAAAGCAGTGTGCGAAGAAGTGAAATGGAAAGACGTGTCAAATTGTATGAACACATTTCCTAGCCGACATTTTTTTCAGACAAACTTGTATTTGTAAATGCTTGTAGCTACTCATATGCAGCAAGGATATGTCGTTCTATGCATTTTAGTGCAGCTGAAAGCACGTTTTAGACACTCTAAGTCATCCATCTTCCACTTGAAAGTGTCTGAGTCATTCACTCACCCATACAATACAGACAATGGCTTGCAGCTTTCTAATCTGGGGTCGAGTGGTATTACATAGACATGCTTGTTGCAGCACATGTGTACATATATACGTGAGTATACACTTAAACGCGCCAGAAATCCTCAAACCACAGGAAACCTCAAACCACTGCACGCCTTAAACTATGCCCATTACGCAACAAGAGCTCACTACGAATTGCAAATTCTTCAATTGACTCACAAACGAACAGGCTTGAAATGAAATTCCAGCACATTTTTTTGCTTTTTTCTCACTTTGCGCAATGCAACTTTAACAAAAGGATATATGTAGGTCAAAGTGCAGGTAGCACAAAAGCAATGCACTTCAATGGGTGTTTGAGCGGTTTTCGCTTGCACTTATGCATGTGTGTATGTAAATAACTAGATGGGGTGGTGTAATTGCATTGATGTGTGATGAACACGAGCACCACATTGACCTTAACGCGTACAAATTACATATTTTGGAAGGGAACGAGTGAAGGCGCCGGCATAGAAGCGCATTCATTTGGCTAAAACGATGATCAGGTAGGTACAGGCAGCTGAAAAGAAACAGCGAAATACAGACAGACGAAAGAAATTTTTCACTTTTCATTTCAAGCTTGCTTAGTTTTGTGCGCTTTGGTGGGAATCAAAGTGCTAGAGTTTTACGAATTTCTCTTTTGGTATTTGATTATGAAATTGGCAGCGACGGAAACTAGAGCAGCAATAAAGTAAAGACCAAAGCAGAACAAATTAATTTTTCTTTTGGGATTTTGCTTGGTGGAATATAGATTACAAAATCTTAGTTGCTTTCGTAGGAAAAGTTAAAAGTTCTGTGAAATTTTCCAAGAAGCCTATGGGTACAGAAGATAAAATGTGTACATATAGTTGTGTATATAAAGCAATGTATGCTGAATAACTCAGTTGGAGGGGTGACCAGTATGTTTGCATGTATCTATTTATATAAAAATAAAAAAAGTAAGTGTGCCTGAGCCACACTGGAGCAGTAAAACTTACGTTACATATCTATTTTGTCTCATAACCAATATACATACATATGTACATGCATACATACATCTACTTTTGCTTAAGAATAAATATTTTGTGTTTTTATATCTACATAGATCCCTACCTCTAACCCTGTCTGTTCTAATTACATTTATGTTATTCTGTTTTCCTTTATCTCGATTTTTATCTTCATACTCTATCGACAACAAAATCGATAGTAACATCCAAAAAAAATCGATGACAAATTCATTAAAAATTTTGATAGCAAAATCGATAATAATATTGGTAGCAAAATCGATTAGGAGAAAAATAAAAATATTGATAACACAATCGATAAACTATCGATTATCGATATCGATAATCGAATATCGATTCCAAAATCTATAACAATATCGATAACGAAATCGATAAAAATTTCGATTAATTTAAAGTTCCGAAGATATTGATACCAAAATCTCTAAAAAATTCGATAACAAAATGGATAAAAATATCGATAACAAAACCGATAAAAATATCGATTATTATATCGATAAGTCCCGTGAGTCTGCGTCAGAGAACGTATATGAATGAGAAGGTGCATTTTCAGTGTGAACTAATTGTTGCCAAAAATTTTGAGGTGCTCTAAAACTCTAAAATAAAAATGGAAGTCAGAACGACAAGTTTAGAGAAAGAAGCGTGAAACAGGGAAAGAAGCGGGATTGCCGAAAATATGATATTTGCGTGAAATCGATTTGCTGATTGCAAATTGATTTTTGCAAACATGTATGAATTTTTCTATTTCAGCTAAGTTGATAAGATTTTCTAAGGCAATTTTTTTGACTTTTTCCGCAATTCTCTAAAGTCATGTAAAATGGACCATTTTATAAAAACTATTTTATTATAATTTAATTAAACATATATATGTATGTATGTATATATTTACTTATACACCTACACATACATATATACGTACATACATATATCTATGTATTGTACCAATTCATGAAATTGCATTAATGTATGCATGCGCAATCGGCTCATGTTTTCATTTCATATACGTTCTCTGTAATTACCTTTATTTTAATCTTTCTTCTCCTATCTTCATTTTTACTTTTACCGGTATCCTCATCCTCATCTTTGTTTTTACTTTTATGTTAATCATTTTCTTCAACTATATATGTATTCCCCTTCACCTTTGCCCTTATATACATATATAAGTAAAGTGTTTAAATTTACCCTGATCTTCATTTTTGCTTTTATCTTTACGCATCTTTGGTTTTGTTTTTATTTTTACATTTGCCTTTATCCTTTTCTTTATTTACGTAAGTACTCACCTTTACTCTCATTATTGTTGTGGTTGTTTTCTAAGTATTATTCTTTAACCTTTTATTAGCAAATTTTTGTTAAACTAATACCATGTGCATACACTCAAGAAGCACTTATTTCAGCGCCCACCTTTTCCGTTGCACCATTTCCTTGTGCATGATTGTAAGTCATGCAGTGTCCGCAAAAAACTCCGGCAGTATTGTCCGGAGGATGCATCAGACTAGGCTGAGCCACGGTTGCAACTGTTGGTTGTTCCTAAACTTGGTTGTTTTTCATTTATTTTTTCTAATCTGGCTTTTTGGTACTTAATGTTGTGTTTCCACAAAATTTCATTAAAAAAAACCGGCCTCAAGCTCAATAAAATTGTTGAATTTTTGTTTTTTTTTGGAATAAGTTTTGCTTTTTGTAATACATACAAGTAATGCTAGATTTTTCGTTGAAAATTATGTCAAAATCTATAACTAACCTTAGAGTCGATTAAAGAGTTTCGAAAGGTAAAATATGGAAAGTTTTTATATACATGGTATAAACGATTTGAATGACTTGAAGACACATTTTTGGCGACTTTTGGAAAATTTTGTGCGGTAACACAGATCATGAAGTTCAAACGCACAAGTTCGGTTACTTCGCACACACAACTTGTACGTACCGTGAGAAAGCCTGATTAAAGCAACATCCATTTAAGGGAATGTTTAAGTGAGAACCTGTAAGTTACGTTAAGTTGCCATAATCAGACCAAGGCTCCCGTGTCCACCACTGATTTAAAGAAATGGCGTATCGTGCGGATCCGCTAAAGCGTAGTGTATATTTTTAGGCGTATAATAATGCAGTTATTAAATATTAAAGCACTTTCGGCGAGGAGACATCTACCTCTCGTGTTTCTAATTGTATATTCTTTGAAATGATATCTACCGACGAGGCTGATGTCTAGACTAGATTTTATATAAACTATTGTTATAGCAAATTAGTCTGGACAAACAAGAAAGCAAGTTGACAAAAGCATGGTAATAATAATAAAGCTGAGTTCACCTGCCACATCGTGAGAATCAAATTCGTTTTATATTCACATAATTTTTTGTCTTTACAAAATAGTTGATAAAGCTTCGAAAAATGAGAACGGCTCACGAAATAAGCCTTAACTTAGAAAAAAAAAAAATTGCTTATAAAATATTTTCTACCCTTTCGATTGAAAACTTATTACGCGTTCTTTTATTTTTTCTCGAAATTCCATTAGCGCTTTTGCTTGAATTATGAGTACATCGTGTAACTTGTTTTCCACATTAAGATTGCGCAGCAGCAATAAATTAATATGTTGTTTAACAACGCTACCGACGAACTTTACAAATTGCCTTGCATTGGCCGCCTTTTAAAATACATAAACAAATTAAAACTTTCACGATTAAAAACGTAAAACTGCTGAATTTTAAATAGCCATTATTTGCTTACATAAGTGGGAAATAAAAGTTGTGATTCCGAGATAAGTGTCTACTCACAAAATTTATTACAAGGCCATTAAATTCGGAAATGCATAAATTACAATTGAAGAGGTGAGAATGAAGCCTTTTAGTTTTTATCGATGGCAGTATTTATACTATATACCAATAAAAACTGACGTAAATTCCTCGATCATAAATGGCTTAAAAATTTGCATTTCATTTGGTAAATCAGTTTCGCTTCGCTCTCATAAATCTATGTAAGTGCAGTCCCATGCACTGTTGCGGAATGTCAATCAGTTTACGAAAAAACTAAAAATTTATTACAAAACTTTATCTATATCTATATGAAAAAAACGATGCCAAATAACCCGAAGCACTTTAGCCGCCTAATACTGTATTTACATGAGGCGATTTTATAGACAACTTTTAGATGAAAGCCACAAGCGCCTGGTATGAACGACGTTTCAACTAATTGCTTACAATGAAGTTGGAGGGCAGCCAACTTTTAACTCAACTAATCGCCCCTAAAATTGCCTGGAAATCGCCTCATATGAACACCGGTTAATGAAAAATTCTGCAGTAACTGAGTAGTTAGATGTGCGTATTTCCACTCCGTGAGACCAGGGTTCGACTCCAGGCCTGAGCAACATATAAATTATATAAAGTTTTGAAATAGAAACTTCCTTAGTGGCGGTAGTGAATTGAAAAATAAATATAGCGAATGCAACGAAAATTGTTGCGGATGGTAATGGTTGGCGACGCAAATTCCTCCTAAATGTATGCTTTAATATTGCAACTGAATTAAAGAAACGCGCTAAGCAGCGGTTTAAGATAAATTTTAAATTAAGATTAAGACAAGGATGAATGTAAAGAGGAATATGTGGACTCTTGCTATTACTCAATCCTGCAGTGTGAAGTTATACTTATTTGTGTGGGCAACTATGCTTATTTGGGTATGCATTCAAACGTCTAGAAAATGCATTAATATTGCAGATTTGTATGTGTGACAAAGCAGCGCACATTGGCATGGTTGAATATTTATTGAACGTGGCAACTACTGGCAAAGTGCCTTGATGGATAAAAGCGCCGTCATTTGTTCATAGTGTAATAAAAACCAGCTAATGACGGAAATTAACGTAAACCATCGAGTGGAAACGGATATGATGGTCGGCGATTACACGTTGGTATCGTCATTTAATGGTAACTGGCGGCTAAAGGCTTAATGGAATAGAATTTTCTTCGTTTCTATAATTGAAGAACAAGAAAAGTTTAAGAGATATAAATTTTAAACCGCTTTAGCTTAAAAAAAATTACTAAAAGCAGCAGCAACACAGTACAGTCTGCTTTGTTTATGCATGTACGAGAGTTGTTCGATCGATCTTTAAATGTTTAAAACATAAAGGCTCTTATCAGCTTAAAAAGCTTTTTATTAGTCTTAAGCTGAAATTCGTAAGGTGGTTTTGTATGCACACGCACAGGTTATGACAAATGGTTCCTGCAGTGAGAAGCGAGAAGTTGGAAGTTTGGATCATTCAGTATGATGAAAGTAGAATATTTGAGAAAGAGATATTCAGGTACTTACCGTGCGGAGCAGAAATGAGTACACGGTGATTTTTGTTAAATATTTGCAAGGTATTTATCCAAAACCATATCAATCAAATTTTCGTTTTTTTTCTTTTACAGATAACCGTTATGTGAACAAAGTTATAATACCATTGTGCACAAGAGCGCTCGGGTACCAAATTGATTTTTTAAGAGGTCTGAAAGCAGTTTTGTATTCTGCAAAAATTTGCATGTAAATAAACAATTTCAGAGGTGAAATTCATCAATATTAAAAACAAAAAGTACATTTTATTTGAAAATAACCCATATTTAAATTCACTATGTCACACAAACATTCATATAGACTCTTTAAGGTGGCAAGGGGCAACAAATGTTTACACTCTCATAACACTGAAATGCTTACCCAGCCAGCAAAATCATCGTGAACGAGCTCGCAACTGGATATTTTCTCGAAGAAAAGTCGGTTTTGATAGCCGTTTACGATTAGTTTTTGAGTAATTTTCCGCTTGAAATTTTCGAGCGCCTACGAACAGCCGTAAACGGATCGAAAAAGCCGCTCGAGAATCCCTCGTAAAACATAATGTTCATAAAGTGTACGTTTCCTTGCTGGCTGGGTAAGTAACCTAAATAATGTATCTATATACATACATAAATATGCATATATACCCTTCTATCTAAACCCGAAAAGTAAAAGCCTTTCGAATAAAGCAATAAAAATAAAAGCCAAATTCTAAAAAGAAGATAGTAGCTTAGCACAAAAGGAGAAGCTTTTCGTTGATATGCGTGAAAAACACTGAGAAAAAATTCTCGTATCTGTATGAATGCCGGGTATCTATATATATAATAAAATTGTAGCAGGGCCATGTCTGTACATTATAGTCTTTATTAGAGCAACAGAAGCAAAATCAACAATTTTTAGAATTTTTGTCTGTCTGTTTGTATGCTTGTACGCGCATCCCTCGAAAACTACCCAGTATAAATTTTATGCATACGACATCACTGTTGGTGGCATGACCTTGCTACGGTGTATATGTACATGCCAGTATAATTGAAAACAGAACAAATAAACAGACAAAAATGCATTAATGGAACACTATCAAAGCATTTTTACAAGATACATATGTATCCCCATATGTAAATGCTACTTTTCTGATACATTTTAATATACGGGGACAAACAAAAAAGTAGCATTTACATATGCAAATGCATATCTTGTAAAAACTCGCTAGTGCTGAAAATAATATCGCACAACGTGTCCGTTCACTATACTTTTTGTACAAAACTGAAAATACTACAAAAATACCCTTAAAATTTATCTAGAAGTAGGGCTGTGCGATTAATTGATTACTCAAAATTTTAATTAATCATAAAGTAAATAACTCAATTATTCGATTAATTGGAAATTATGATTACTCAAACGTTCAGTTACTCGAGTAATCAAGATTTTTGATTAACCAAAAACAAAAATATTTGAGTAAAATGCTTTATGATTAATCAACATTTCGAGTAAAATGAGTAATCAACATTTCAACTCTTTACATATGTATAAATTAGTTAAAGTTCCTTGATACTTTGAACACAACGTTTCTGTTTTCAAAAATTAAAACAAAATTTTTTTTTCATACACAGCATGTAAAAAAGAAAATAAGCATTTTCCAAAGCAAACTCTATTACGAGCAAAATTATTTTTTTTGAGTAATCATATTTCAAGTAACTCGATTAATCATCGTTTTGAGTAATCAAAATCTTGATTACTCGAGTAATTGATTAACCGAATAATTGATTAACCAACTTGCTCGAGTAATGGAATAATCGCACAGCCCTATCTAGAAGTGTACTTAAAACAACAACCACGTACGTTCACTTGCCACTCGCTAGAATTTGAATTTATTTGTAGAAATTCAAGACTACGCATGGATTGTTCACACTAAGGCACTCGGCACATTACGCGCCTAATCAAAGTAAAGTAATCGTTTCGTCATACCGAAATGAATGCATGACGACTCGACCTCTGCGCACTTGCACGCCCTGCATAAGTCACCAGCTAATAAACACTTTCTACACATAACAAATTTTTTGGCCGTTCTTTCGCAACACGCACTTCCGCAAATATTTCCGCTCCGAAATATTGCATAAACGCTTGTGGTTTAGTGCAATTTGTACGAATTTTAGCACGAAATCGTTCATTTCCAATTATTTTCTATTGAATTGACAAACAAATTTTATTTCCAACACAAAAAAGTAAACAAATGACGATTTCAAAACTGCAAGCGCCTTACAATGTTGGGCGCTTCGATTCATGAAGCTTTTATGATTAGGCGCAAACATGATTTTGAATCGTATTCTACAGAGCTTCATTGAAACACATGTGTTCGGCATAAAAGCTTTATACTTTAGTATGCCGAAACGATTATACCACTGTGATTAGGAGCTTAATGACCGGATTGCCTTACAAAATTTAAAAGATTGTTGCCATAAGAAGTTCACAAATGAAGGGGTATAAATAACAAAATTAATGTGAAATTTTTTTACATAGATATTTATTATTATTTTCTTGCTAAAGATTTTATTAAAATAATAGTTTTTTTTTAATTCTCAGATCAGAATAGAAGTGAGGGAGAAAAACAAAATGACTATGTATGGTTATTCTAAAACCAAAGGTAAAATATAGTAGCTCATCGGCCAAGTGGAAACATCTGCCGCTTTAACTTTCAGTTAATTAATTTTTAAATAAAATTTTTTGGCTCACAGATCGAATCACTGAAAAAGGAATATAACACAAGATAGCAGGGATAAATCTACACCAGCATCAACAAGATCACTGATCAACAGGAAGACATACAAAGAAAAAAGTTTAAAGCACTCAACTGTGTTGTTCAGAAAGCTTTAAGGGTTTGCTCCGTATGTGGGACAACATGTTAGTAACGGAAGGTTAACAACCCCGTATTAAAATAATTGAAGGCATGCCTTTTCAAAATTCCTGCGCGTTCCAACTTTTTGGAAAAAGCATCTATAGGACTAAGATTTAAACCCTGATCCAAACAAAACCTGAAAAACTTGTCTCTAAGAGCGGTAGAACCTCAGTAGGAATTGGCAAACCTCCCAGTGTATTTCTGACTTAAAAACGCTTCACATAGAAAACTACATATTTGCCGTTCGAAGGCTGTCTAAAATTGTTAGTACCTCCATTTTTGTGACAGCATTGAGACGTACGGCATAAAGCGGACAAGAAATACTTAATAAAAATGTTAGCGCTAAAAAGTGATTTTCCCAGTGCACTATAGCCGAAATTGCGATTTTAGCGGCAAAAAGTCAATTTTTCAAATTTAAATTTTTGCAATTATTTTGATGGTGTTCAATACCCAACATATTGATAAGAAAAAATTAAAAAAAAATTTACTGTTTACAAATTTTTTAGTAGGTGTTAATACAAGTGAAGCAGCAAAATTTTATNTTCTATTACTCGAGGTGAGTAATTTTACTATATACAAATATAGTTTGCTAAATGTTTTTATTTCGTACTTATTTTGGTGGTTTTTTGTATGTATTTTTTTGTGAAATTCTGAAGAGTTTTATCGTTTTTCGTGGAGTAAAACTAAAAATGTTTTGAAGTGTCATTGGAACTATTTACATGTGATTGTTTGTAGAAAACTCAAGTTTTATGTCATGGTAAAAGTGTATGCATTTGACTGCTAATGAACGAATTTTTAATACTTTTGTAGAAACACTCAGGTTCAAAAATTCTGAAATATTTGAGTTTTGGCTGAGATACAACAGGAATGTTTCGAATTACATAAAAGGAAAGATTTCATACGAAAT
>NW_016159218.1:0-20960 GCF_001687245.7 Rhagoletis zephyria
CTCTATTCATTCTGAGCATTTATGTATACATTTGTCTATATCTATCTCGATTCGTTTTGGCTGTTACAAACAACCGTTATGTGAACAAAATTAATATACCCTTGTGCACAAGTGCGCTCGGGTATAAAAAATAAAATTTCCCTGCACCAGGGCTTGAACCTGGTACCTCAGGCATACCACCCGACAATTGACATCTGACAATTGACATCTCGTAGGACATCGCAATGTTAAAAATATCAGTCGCTTACATTGAAAAAGGATAGAACGTGAACTAGTTGGGCTGAAACGCAAACTGGTAGAATTCTAGTTCACAACTAGTAGCTTTCCCTGCAGGGTATGTACATATATCAATCAAGTGCAAATGAAAATCTTTTTTGCATTGACATCGGTCCGTTTAAATTCCGTTATTATAGTCTGATTGGGTAAGTATAAATGCGCGAGAATGAAAGATTATAAAGAAAAAATGCTAACGACTTTCATACGGAAAATTTTGCCGAGACGTTCGGACGTGGTTTTTACTCGAATTTTTTTTCCTGGGGGGCTACTCTGTAATGCGATGCGTAACGCAATGCAATGCGAAAATGAAATGCGATGCGAAAACTATTTGACACTCTGTATTGCTATCGCATCGCTGACAATGTTGCTTCTTTTATTTTTGGTTTATTTCTTGCTTAAGTTGGCAACAGTGAGCACAAGTGTCAAAGAAAGAGAGATTAAAACAAACAAAGTAACTAAAATTTGAAGAAGTAATTAAAATATTGGTTTTAAAGATGGACTCTGTGGCATTGTGGGTTGATTCAAATGATGAAAGGATTGAGAGAAGAATTATTAGAGATAATTCCAACGTTATGAGCCTCAGCGATAAAAGGTGGGTGAGCTAAAATGCTTTGTTTAAAGTATACACTAAACAATGTTCTTGTTCTGGGTATTTAGTTTTGTGCAGAATTTTCGTCTGACTAAAGAAGCATTTTTATATGTGCTAAATAATATTAAAAATGAGCTAAAAGCTCCACAAAGGTCCAACGCAATCCCCGAAATGATAAAGCTTTCCAGCACCTTAAGGTTTCTTGCTCAGGGTGGGCACCAACACTTGATTGGTCAAGACAGGGATGATAAATGAGTTTTTTAATTTTGTATCAAATGGCCAAAAAAGTGTACTATATAAGCCGAAAAGTACCAACATTTAAAAGACCATGCATACATAGTTACATATACATATGTTTTTAGATTTTCTGTATAAAAATCATGATATAAAACATGGCGTGTCGAAGTTGGAAAACATAAGTGTAAATCAATTGTTTGAAAAGGGCACCAAAACGCCAAGGTAATCAACAAAACATACAATTTATACTAATTAAGTACTAGTAATTCAAAAACTTTCAAAAAACAAAAACGTTGCATTTAACGGAATGGAAGTTTTACAAAAATATTTTACAAAATATTTCATTTTATAGAAATAAACAAGTTAATAGCAGTGTTCTCGTACCTAAAATCTTGCAAAGTGGGGGAAATCGAGAGCGCGAAATGACACTCAGATCTGCCAATTTCTTCTGGAAAAAATTTTATCTGCGAAAACTTACAATTAAAAAGTCTGTTGACCACAAACATGTGGTCGTGAATAAAAAAAAGAAAGGAAGAAAAGTTTAGTTTAAACGGTTGACAAACGGACTCGATTATTTGCATAATTTAATTTTTTTATTTTCTTTTACTCATGCATTTTCCTCTTTAAAATGCGCATAGGCAGCCGAACAAATGCACGAAATTTTTGGGAATTAACTCGGATCAGGGAATTTTCGCTGACAACACTGGTAAAATCGGCCAGCTGTTTGTTGTCTTTTGTACAAGTAAGCAAACAAAGCAGGCGAGTTTCGCGTCCGCGGTAGCCGAGTGGTGAGAGTTGCGGCCGGGCTACAAGCCTCTAGCTGCCAGGTTCGATCCTCGGTTGGAGCGATTGCGAAAAAAATTTTAGTTTTTATTATTTATTTTATATTTTTTTTATTCTCTTTGATTTATATAGTTAATTTTACATTATTTTATTTTCATTTCCTGTGTTTTATCTCACATTTTTTATTTTACTATTAGTTAATTTAAATTTTTCGAGTTGAATTTTATTAAAAAGTCAACAACAACTAACTGAAAGCAACGGAAAAAAATATAAAAAAGGATGGAAACGAAATAAATGAAAACCGCATTACTGCCGTCTGTAAAGGTAAAATTATTACGCGCTTATGTGTGCCAGATTATACATATGCATAAGCTTTGCCCTCTATCACAGCTTTTAGTTAATTTATTATTAATCTCTAATTTTCTAATTTCCGTGTGTCTACTATGGCTGCCGTATAAAATTGTTCATTGTACCATATTTTTCCCAGAAATATACCAAAATAACGAAACGAAATAAACGAAAATGTGATAAATTTAAAAGCACATTTGTAGCTATATCTACTTAATTTTTGTGAAACGAGGAGATTATTTTATTTTTGAATGCGTCATGATGTGGTATCAAAAATATTGGTTAGAAAAAAATTTATTCATTCATTTCATATATTAAAAAATGTTTCCTGTACAAAAGTATTCAATAGTAAAAAAATTCCAAATCGGGGACAATGCACCAAGCGGATTATATATTACCAAATGGACCACCTATTGCAACTGTGATCAGCTGTTTCGAAGATTGCAAGTTTTTGCAAATTTTGCAAACTGCTCAGAATTTTTGCTGCTGGATGATTTTGTGTGGAGAATACAAAAATACTCCTACTAAATTTACCTATCAGAAAGTCAGAATGGCGTAAGTTGCACGTTTTTACTGGTTTTGCGGTCAATCACTTTTTCTGATATTTCAGTCTTCCCCTCAATTTTACTCGCTATGATTCTTTTATTTTCTGGCTTCTAGTACTTACTGAAAAATTTTATGAATAGACCTATTATGACAGCAACTTTTTTTTTATTTAAGTAAGAGTTTCGTTTTTAATAAACACCACGTATTTACTTAAATAAGGTAGAAAAAGATGACTATATTTTTATGCACAAAAATTCAAAACTCTTAAGTAAATAGAGTGTGGTATTTCGAGATAATTGTGGCGCAGTACCGTACCTTGACAAAAATGTATCAAAAATGTCAATATAGTACCAATGTACTTTTGGATTCCAAAATGTACCAAAAAAGTACAATTGTACCATCGATTTCATCACTGGGTCAAGACCGTCATGCAGGGCTGGCACAGCAAACGGTTTCTAGTTGCATTTTTGAAGTTTGCAAAACGATCGAGAAGGTGCTGTGTCCAAAGCACATAGTATTTTCAATGACGAATGAGGAGAAATTAGATGCCAGCAGAAGTTTTTACTCGACATGTGGAATTCTGGGAGTGATTGGAGCGGTAAATGAAATGCACATTCAGTTGATAAGGCCATCAAAAGATGAACATCTATTTTTCAATAGGAAGTTAAAGGCACAGCATAAATGCAGTGGTGGTAAGCGCGTTTTTCATTCACAAAATGCGTATTAGGGCTGTTAATGGTACATTTGGAGGTGCGTCGCACAATTCTCACATATGGAATTTATCGAACGAACGTGATTATATGATAACCAACTACGAAAATGGAGATAACAATACACGAATCCTTGTTAAGTTTTTTGATATTGCACGGCAAAGTAGAAATCGTATGCATTCAACTTCGATGTTGGTGCCATGAACTTGCAGCTGTATGCATACCAGTATAAATCAACCTTCACTTAACATGAGTGGTTTCTCAGAGATTATATGTAATTTGTCCATATGCAAGCGCCTGTATTATCATGCAAAAGCACTAGTATAACTTGTATACAAAAATACGCATGATTTGTATTTACAAAAGTACTAATAACTTAGACAGGTTTTACCGTACTTATGAAAATACACAAACACGTTTGTTTGCTACTTCAATGTATCTGCTATTCTATTATAAATTCCTATATATTTATTATTTCTGCAGGAGACTCAGGATATCCGCTGGAGCCATGGCTTTTAACCCCATATAGAAGTGCTACGGAAAATTCTGATGAACACATGTTCAATCAGAAATTGTCGAAGGGAAGGTCGATAATTGAAAGAGTTTTTGGTGTGTTGAAAGGACGATTTCGTTGTCTTTTAGCCGCAAGGGAGCTGCATTATGCTCCAATAAAAGTGGTGCAAATACTTAATGTATGTTGTGCTCTTCACAACATTTGTATTTTGTACAATGTGGAAACCCCCCTAAATATCGAAATTGAACCAGAAGAAGTATCCGCGGTGTAATATGGAAAATGATAGTTTAGGAAATATTGCTAGAAATATAAGAGATCAAATAAAAAGTAATATGGTTGCCACTAAGTCAAACCACGCCAACTGTGTCAATGAATTTTCATTGATTTTCTGGAAAGTGAAGACAATTGTGGGAATCTGTAGATAATTATAGAACAAAAATACACTTTGGACGGTTTTTCGAAACTGCACTTCGTTTTTGTTTTTTTTGGTATTATAAGAATATTGCAGTGAAATTTTGGCACAATATATTGGAAAGACCAATTTTTTCTCTTTGGAACTTAAAATCAAGAGTTTAGAGTATATTGTGCAAAAATTTCACTGCAATCGCGGGTCTAGTAAATATAAGTAATTGCAATTGTATAAATTATTGTTATTATAGAAGTAATTGTTTTGCAAATTTTATTCTGCAAATCTTTCTTTTGTAAAGGGAAAAGCTTCGACAACTCTCAAAAAAAAATTCATCAAATTTTATCAAATGGGTCGCGAGTTACGAATTTTTCTCTCAAAAATTGCAATATTCTTATAATACCAAAAAAAAAACAAAAACGAAGGGCAATTTCGAAAAACCGTCCAAGGTGTATTTTTGTTCTATAATTATCTACAGATTCCCAAAATTGTCTTCACTTTCCAGAAAATCAATGAAAATTCATTGACACAGTTGGCATGGTTTGACTCACTGCAAATTTGATTTAACACAAAATTAAAAAAAAAAATTCTTTTTTAAATAAATATCACTTCACTCTTTTATTAAAATGAGGTAAAAAAAGTATACAAACATAAAAAATCTAAAATAAATTCTCTAAACTTAATAATACTTCAATGTATAATGTATAAAAGTTATTCATGTTAACTATCTCTTTGAAAGTGCATTGTTGGTTCTTAATTCCACATTCAACATTTGCTTTTTAATTTCTAATTTGTTTAGTTCAAGTCTCAATTTTTGATTGTCCATTTTTTGTTTGTGGAGAAATTTTTCTTGTGCTAGACTGAACTTTTTCTTTTCAATTTTTGTATTTTTCTTCATTGTTTGGAATATTTTTTTCAAATTGCCATTATTTTCACCTAAAATATTGGTGGAGTTTTTTTGATATGTAATTTGGGTTTCCACTTGTTTTTCTAAAAGACTCCGCTTTTTGCGCGGAGTATGCACGACATTATTGCAAATAACTTCATTTTCATGCAAGTTGGATTCAATAGAATCATTTGCATCACCTATAGACTCCACTTGACATTCAATTGGTATTTCGGTCACGGTTTGCGCTATACCAAACTCCCTTGCGCCTGTTACACCGCTCACCGACTGTTCCATTGATAGTAACTCACTCACTTGCTGCTCCAATTGTGTGAGCTGGGTATAAGTAGAAGGGCCACCGCCTTTACCCGAAATATTTGTTTTGTTCCGACGCATTTTGGCCTTCAAATGTAGTTTGTAGTCAGCGCAAAGATATTTATTAAGATATTTAAATTACATTTTCAAAATAGTTTTTGTATACATATTACGCTGAAATTACTTTTTCCAACCGACCATGTCGCGCATCGGTGGGCCAGCTGCATTTAGCTGCAAAGTAAGGGTCTGATTATGCATACTTCGCATAACTTCGCACAACCATTTGTACCAGTGCACTAAAAATGTAACTTAAGAAAAGCGAAACGCCGGGACACGTATAACTTGTTTTTGACCGATATAACATTTCCCGTTGGTTTCATCCCATCCCGATTTTGACTGTCGCATAGTGTAATTGATACTAGTCGCACAATTTTTAAGGCTGGTATCGCCAATGTGCAGCTATGTTGAATGCATCTATCGGAGCAGTTTCCTTATAAATGTTAAAGATAATGCTTTTGATGCGCATTTTGGGGTAGGTATCTTAAATGTGCACTTAAGCATAGAGGCAGCAAAGCAAAATATACTGTATATGCATGTACATACCCTCCAGAGGAAAACTTAAAATAGTGAATAAAATTTCTTTAAAAATACAATGAGTGCATTCCAAATTAGTAAATATGCATACATATGGGCTATTCCATGATGACTGGTGAAAGTGATTATGTTTGAAGTAAAAGTTTCTACTGACAACTTCTTTTTATTTTTTAATATCTTTAGACAGATAAATGAAATATAGTTATTTAGCTATAGGTAACTAATAAAATAGTGATATTAATGGAATTTTAAAATTTGTCGTTCATTATTTTACGTGGAATGACCCATATGTATGTATTATGCCTGTTTGAGTGTGTGTACATTAGGGCGGGTCAATTTTTTTTTCGACATCGTTCCTATCAGATTCGGATTCTACATGAAATTCAAAGAAAAAAAGCCCTTTAGACCATAGCTCTAAAATCAATTTCGAGCCTGCGCAATTTTAAAACAAAATATCTTTAATTAATACTAAGTCCATAATCAGATTAATATTTACTAAAGTGTTAGGAATGTTTTGATTTTGTAATAAAGAGTTGTGCTCCGGAGTTTTGTGATATGAAACATTCATTTCTGATATCTATTTTTTATTCAAATAACCGCAAGATGGCGCTTCAAAGCAAATCTACTATATATTTGTGGAAGTATGTATGTATGTATGTGCCAGGTTGCAGCCTAAACGGATGGACAGAATCGAATAAAATTTTGCCAAAATATTGCCATGACTCCTGGATCTATAAAAGGGTAAAGAAATTGGAACTCGCCAAGGAGCGGCGGGAAGGGGATGGGGGATACCTCCCATAGTTAAAATTTTTAGTCAGCTCTAACTTCGGAATTATAGTCACATGAACTCGAAATTTTAAATGCACAGTTACCTATGGTATGTGCTTATGGAAAGATATATGCATATAAATGAGTTTGTAAAAAGGGGCGTGGCACATCTCATAGGTGTGGAATCTTTTATCAGCTATAACAGCAGGCAGTATTAGTGATCTCATTGTATTACATTTTGAAGGTTTGTTATAATTGATCAAGGTGAAATTCAAATAAATTATAGATGACATGAAGTTCACCGGGTCATCTTCTATTCTTTAATATATACTACTTAAGTTAATATACGGAGTAATATTTACTAAAGTGTTACGAACGTTATTTTTTTAATACAATAAGAAAAGAGTAACTATAATTTAAAGGAGTGGCACACAATGGCTAGAGTCGTCGCATGTGTGTATTTTTTCATATGCATATATATGGGTCGTTCTTACCGTTATATATTTTTCATCCACTCGCTTATTCCTTACCGAAAATTTTAACTACGATTTTAACAAGTTTTAACCGCTGATAGAGTACAGGTAGCAGTTTAAAATGGGTAACTGGGTAAACTTAATAAACAAAATATTTTCTCTGGTTAAATTAATAAGCCTGCCCGGATAACACAAAATCCTAAGCTTAATAAACATTTAGTGTTATAAAAGTTTTATAAAGCTCTACTTGTAATTAGGAAAAATGCAGAAAAAAACTTATAAAATTGATTGATTGATTGATAAAAATAGAGAGGGAGTTATGGCTATGACAATAGAAAGTAGAAAAAAGATCGTGTTGAAAGCAAACAGGATCTAAAACAAAAAAACAAAAAATATAAATACATACATAAAAAAATTTATGATTCGAAAAATAATTTTGATATATTGTAAAATTTAATTTTTTTTTTGGGTTTTTTAAAGTTAAAGTTTTATTTACTTACAGTAACGGACAAAAGTATTGGCACAGTGAATTTTTCACAATATAGGCAAAGTAGTTTTTAGAAAAATTCCATGTATGCAGTTTAATAATCCCTTCATTTTAGTTTATCAAAGTGCAAGTTTGAAGTTGCTTGAAAATCTTAATATAAAATTGCAAATTTGTATGCAGATTTATTGAATTTTCCTGAGTTTTGCACAAAGTTTACA
Organism: Rhagoletis zephyria; assembly: GCF_001687245.7. Lineage (NCBI taxonomy): Eukaryota > Metazoa > Arthropoda > Insecta > Diptera > Tephritidae > Rhagoletis > Rhagoletis zephyria. Next base: position 8,151 of record NW_016159218.1, read on the forward strand.
CATTTGATTTTTGTGTGTTTTGGTGTAGTATGAACTATGTTTTTATAAAAAATTATCGCAAATAAATTAAAAACTTTGCATATATGTAATGCGGAAATTCTCTGTGCCAAAACTTTTGTTCGACACTGTACATATAAAAAAATACATACGTAACTTCTCCCGTTACAACAGGAAAAATATGTAATATGCTTTGTAGTGCAATCTTGCGGTTCTTTAAAGAGATATCAGACATTTTTCGTATTAATAAACTCCCAAGCACAGGTTTGTATTAAAAAAAATATATCCTAACACTTTATCAATATATTAATACGCTAACATAAATTTTGTCTCCGTTCGTTTGGCGATTCTACCGAACCGATTTCAAGACCAAGAACTCCGTTGGAAAGGCATTTTTCCGTAGATGAGCAGAGTTTTTATGGTTTCACAATTGGTTGAAAATTACGGCCAAAACCGTCGTTTAAACATTTTCGAATTGTGTTTAGATGTTGCTGCAACATGCTCAATTTGACATGTTTCGCCTGTTGTTTCACTACACATTTGAAATTATGCTTTGAAACAAAGATAAATATGAAGATGAAGAAGTAAATGATAACGATGAAGTCAAAAAAAAAGAAGCCAGAAGTGAAGATAAAGACGAAAATGGAGACAATGACAGAATTAAGAATTAAGAATTAGGGTAATTGAAAGGGTAAGAACATTTCTTGAATTTATGAAGTGAAACTTCTTTAGCGGCAGTTGGTTGGTTGGAAGTAAATTGTCAAATTCAAGGGGAATAATGCACATGGAAATGGTTCTCAGCGGTTTAGTGGTTTGAGAATAAAAACAAAAACAAAGATGCCTAGAGGTACATGGCAAACACGAAGATCAAAGTAAATTTAAACACTTTAAGGTAAAGGTGAAGAGGAATATGCAAAAATAAAGGTAAATATGAAGAAAAGGATGAGGATGAAGATCGATATTGTTATCCATATAAAACTCGATATTCTTATCGATATAATAATCGATATTGCTATCGATAAAATAATCGATATTGTTATCGATACTGTTATTAATTAAATAACCGCTATTGTAATCGATATAATAATCAATATAATAATCGGTATAGTTATCGATACAATAATGCATATTGTTATCGATATAATAATCGATTAAATAATTGATTTTGTTATCGATTATTCATTTATATTGTTAACGATATGTACAATAATCGATACTGATGATTGTTATATTTATCGCTGAATTAATCGATTTTACCATCGTTGTATTTTTCTATATGTGTATGGATATTGTTATCGGTATTTTTATCAACACAGTTATCAACAGGGTTATCGATACACTAATCGGAACATGGAATGTGATCACATTACATGACATCACATCACATTTTATCACATGATATGAAGAGACATCACATGATATTGCATCACATAATATGATATCACATCACACGATATCACGTGACATGACATTATACGCTATGACATCACATTATATGGCATGACATCACATGACTTGACATCACATGATATGACATCGTATGACATGACGTGGCATTACATGACGTGGCATCACATGATATGACATCATATGGTATGACATCATATGACATGACATCAGAGGATATGACAACAAATGACATGACATCCTATAACATCACGTAAAATCACATCACATCTTATCACGTCATCGCACCTCATCTCATCTACGTGAATAGAAAAAGAAAAGGATATAAGCAAAGATGTGAAAGATAAAAACAAAGATGAAGACCAAGGTAAAGTTACCGATTTCAAAAGTAGAAACACCGTTGGAAAGTAATTTTCTGTAGATGAGGAGAGTTTTTGTAGTTTCGAAATTGGTTGAAAATGGTCGTTTAAAAATTTCCATATTTGTTAATGGTTGTTTTTGANGAAATATATCGAGGTGTCGTAATGCATGGAGTTCTTTCAAATTACAGAGTTATCGATAATTATTGATCTACTGAAATTGGTTGGTTCTACGAAGCGAAGTTTATGGGATTTTCAAAATATATCGATTTTTCGAAATTTCAAGGTTATATAAGCTTATCGATTTATCACTGCTTATCGCATTTAATCATCTTAACAGAGTGTAACGAGGTATCAAAATGTTTAGATAGTTTTCGAAAAATGTGGAGATGTCAAAAGTAAAAATTTATAAAGGTATCCAAAGTTTTTACATTTTTGAGTTTTCTAAACTTATCGAGCCATCGAATTTCACAGTTACCGAAACTGGTCGAGTTAACGAATTTTGTTGAGTTATCGAATTTTAGCGTTCTTGAAATTCATCGAACTATCGAAAGTATCAAATCATTGAAATTTATCGATAAACTTGAATGTATCACGTCAATTCCAAGTCCTGCCGAAGTCCTCCAAAGACCTTCTCAGATAAAAAAAACGTTTTATCAGAAGATTTTCCGGTTAGTTAATTTGTACCGTATAATTTTTGCTGCGTGTTAAGTTAGAAATCCTCTCCAAGGCTTCTAAAACTGGAAAAACTGTTGAATTTCGACAGTAACTGGCACTCTAGTTAAATATTAATCTGCATATTTTATTAATTCGTCGGATAATACATTGGACTACGTTATCCGTTTTCTATAATTCTTTTTTAAAGGAAAGGTGGTTCCTCAGAGGTAGTCTCCTACTAATTGAGTGTAGATCCGATAATTGGGCCACGAAGAAAATAACGGTACTCTTAAACGTATATGAGAATTGAAGTCGGTTTTGTTTTTTGTTTAAAATTTACTCCAAAATTTACTTTTATAAAAGAGTCGTAGGCCATATTTTTTTTGTTAGTTCAATTGTGGGACATTTGTATGAACTGCTTCGGCTAATACTTCGGCTTTTGTTCTCTTTTTATATCGAGGCTAAGTGCATTGTTCGACGGGGTGATATCATTGCCAAACAGGACTGTGTAACTTAAAGGAGTTACAGTATTCCACATTGATGCGAGCCTCAAAAGCTTTGAATAATATTTGCGAGTATGGCTTTTAGTTTTTACCGCTCAGGTAGGTGGCAGGCTTATAGAAAATATTCCTTAATCAATAATTTTTCAAATACTTTTCGTTTGACACCTATATTATAATACATACTTTATCTTATTAACTTAATTGAATTAAATTTTCCAAATTGGTGGCAACTCGACTCAAACATATTTTCAGTAGAAAGCCTTCTTAAACCTTTTTAATTTGATACCCATATTGCAATATTTATCTTACCAATTTAATTTAATTAAATTTTGAAACTGGTGGCAACCCCCATCAAAAATATTTTCGCTTGTAAGCCTTCATAACCTCTTTCTTTTTACACCCATATTGCAATATTTATCTTACCAATTTAATTTAATTAAATTTTGAAACTGGTGGCAACCCCCATCAAAAATATTTTCGCTTGTAAGCCTTCATAACCTCTTTCTTTTTACACCCATATTGCAATATCTAATTTATGTCATTAATTTACTTATACTGAAATTTTTAAACAGGTGGCAACTCTCTACTTTTTTCTGGTTTTAACCATCCGGGTATTATAAAAAACAAACCAAAAAAATAAAAATATTCAAATCGGTCAAGCCGTTTTCGAGTCTTAGCGAGGCTAACGGACAGCAATTCATTTTTATATATAAGATATCTTCTTTTAAAAATGCGCAGGCTCGAAATTGACTTAGAGCTATGGTCTGCAGGAATTTTTTTCTTAGAATTTTATTAAGAATCCGAATATGCTAGGAACAATGTCGAAAAAAATCGATCGATACAAATTGACCCGCCCTAGTGTACATATGTATGTCATTTGCTCCTTTGTGTGTTTTCCAAAATTTTAAACGTGTGTGAATGTGTAAATGTGTGACTGGTAGGGCAGGTCCTTGTGACTAGTGAAAGTGATTATGTATAATTATTATTCCTGTTTTTGTATGTGTATAATAGGGATAATTAATGATGAATTTAATAATTTATTGAGGAAGCGGAGTTCATAGTTAAAATTAAGTCGGTACTTAAAGTTAGTTGTAGCTTTTTGCCATAATTTTTAATGGGTTTTTTGTCAAAAAATCTGCAACCAACTTTAAGTACCAGCTTTAGTGTGTCCAGTAAATTAGCCACTGATATGTAGCTTTAGTGTGTCCAGTGAATTATCTACTGATATGTAGGAATGAACACGTATGCATTTATTTATGTGAGTAGGTATGTATATACATATGTTTATACAGATATGTATATGTATGTATATATGTATATCGTCGTTTAAAGTATAAAACCACGTATCAACAAAATGCAAAACCGCGTATGTTAGGTTGCATAAACTATTTTCTACATAGATTATTTTCTAGATAAATTATTATCAGGACGAATGGATAAGGATTGAGCCAGGAGCTTGTGTGTGATTGAGCCAAAAACGACGATACGCCGTTTTGTACCTTAAACGACGATATGTATGTATAGGTGCAAATGTACATTCAGTGAAACCCGCTTAAGTACCTAACCCGCTTAAGTAACCAACATTTTTGGGCACCGTGAATATTTTAATGTTATCTGAAGAAAATCTGAAGAAATGCTCGTATATTTATTTCTTCAAGAAAATTTACAACAAAGGCAAAAGGTTTTTTATAGCAATATTTCATATGATTTTTCTTGAGCTGGATTTTAAGCTTTTGCTCTAAATTTTCTTTAAGAAATAAATATACGAGCATTTTTTTCCTTGAGGGATGCGAACTAATTTTAGAAATTTTGACTTTAGAATTTTTTATTTATAAGCAAATATGGTACATTCAGTGATGTGTGCACTGAGGGGAAAAAATATTAAAATCAAATAGAAACGTAATTGATCTTACTATAAACGTCAACGAAAGTACTGTATATTGGTAAATATTCAATTCAATTACGCGCATATTAAAATGACCGCGTTCATACTGAAAAAGCATCCGCGAAGTGAATAATCAAGACAAAAACTAAAAAAAAAAAATTTAATTTGCATGTTGCCTGCAGTGGAAATCGAACCCGACCATCTCCGGATATCAACAACTTGTGGCAAGCATCTTTGCGCACTCAGCTACACCCAGGTATATAAATTTGTTTTCGAATGTTGAATATCCAGCATCACCACAGCACGCGATTTGTACTATGTATGTATATGTCTGTTGTCGCCCTCTCAGAGCGGCGCTCTGCATGCTTGGGGTGCGTATGTACACTTACATATACATACTCAGATGTGAACAGTCAAATACGTGCGTAATAAATTTTGTATGAAAAAATTATTTTTAAATACGAACATTTTTAAACGATAATCAAATATAAAGTATTCATTTTTACTATGCATTATTTCCCTCAGTGTGTGTTTTATAATATGTACCATATAAAATATTTAGGACCAGAAGAAGATTTCGTTCTGCAGTATTCTACTGAGGAGGCAAAGGGGTACCGCATTTGCTGCGTTCAGGGCTGCTCCCCTNAAATCTGCAACCAACTTTAAGTACCAGCTTTAGTGTGTCCAGTAAATTAGCCACTGATATGTAGCTTTAGTGTGTCCAGTGAATTATCTACTGATATGTAGGAATGAACACGTATGCATTTATTTATGTGAGTAGGTATGTATATACATATGTTTATACAGATATGTATATGTATGTATATATGTATATCGTCGTTTAAAGTATAAAACCACGTATCAACAAAATGCAAAACCGCGTATGTTAGGTTGCATAAACTATTTTCTACATAGATTATTTTCTAGATAAATTATTATCAGGACGAATGGATAAGGATTGAGCCAGGAGCTTGTGTGTGATTGAGCCAAAAACGACGATACGCCGTTTTGTACCTTAAACGACGATATGTATGTATAGGTGCAAATGTACATTCAGTGAAACCCGCTTAAGTACCTAACCCGCTTAAGTAACCAACATTTTTGGGCACCGTGAATATTTTAATGTTATCTGAAGAAAATCTGAAGAAATGCTCGTATATTTATTTCTTCAAGAAAATTTACAACAAAGGCAAAAGGTTTTTTATAGCAATATTTCATATGATTTTTCTTGAGCTGGATTTTAAGCTTTTGCTCTAAATTTTCTTTAAGAAATAAATATACGAGCATTTTTTTCCTTGAGGGATGCGAACTAATTTTAGAAANATGTGAACAGTCAAATACGTGCGTAATAAATTTTGTATGAAAAAATTATTTTTAAATACGAACATTTTTAAACGATAATCAAATATAAAGTATTCATTTTTACTATGCATTATTTCCCTCAGTGTGTGTTTTATAATATGTACCATATAAAATATTTAGGACCAGAAGAAGATTTCGTTCTGCAGTATTCTACTGAGGAGGCAAAGGGGTACCGCATTTGCTGCGTTCAGGGCTGCTCCCCTCATGACGACCAGACCCTATTTGGCTTCCCGAAGACGGAAGTTGCCTTCAACAATTGGACCTTAGTTTGTAATTTGAAAGTGTCATTTCGGTCAAATAAAAAAATTTTTATTTGCGAGCGTCACTTTCATAAGAGATATTTAACAAAAACGCGACTTTTAAAGGGGGCTTTTCCTCTGGTCAATTTGCCACCTCAAATTCCGAGTGAGCCAAATAGCTGCTCCTCCGAGTTAATCCTTCAGCCTGTTAAGCATGTTTACATGCCGTTAAAGTCGGAAGGCGACTTGACACTCGAGGAATTCGAACATTTCTCTGATTTAGAGGTCAAAAGACAGCGCTTTGATGTTCGCGGCACTGAGGAGGGCCTTAGCAATGAACCTGGTTTCTGCGACCATGAGCCTTTCGCTCGGGCTGCGCGTGTTTATCAGGGTAACGCGAGAAAGCAGGACATACGAATTGAAGAGTTTCAAAACGAAATCGTCGCGTTAAAGCAACAAATTTCTCGATTGCAAAGACATGCGATAATAGCTTCGCCCGATTGTAGCGATGACGCTTTAAATTTTGCTAGAATGATAGTACGGTCGGTTAGTTCCTACACGGACACGGAAAAACTTTAGCTCAAAATATTAATTACATGTCGACTAAAGCCTATAATTTTATGCGGGATGACTAGAAGTTTTCACTTCCTCACAAAAAAAAAAATCCTTTTGCGATGGCGTCCTATTAAATATGTATCGCCGGGTATAGATTCTAAAGTTATTGAAAATTTAAAACTATCGTTCTAACGATTTAAAAACTATCGATGGCATCGCTAGTGGTAAAGTCATTCGTGAATTATATTCGGTAGATAAAGCCAATGTAAACTTCAAGGTATGTCCTAAGCTTACAGCTTCGCATATTTACCCAAATAATTTTGAAAAAATGAACGTATCCCGAGCGACGCAGCAATTGAGTAATTCGGTAGCTGCAGTCATTGATATGGCGCAGAAACAAGGGTTGCTAGGGTCTGATGAATACACCCTCAAATGTGCCAAGCTGACTCAGTTATTTGTAAAGCGCATGAATGATTTGTTCGATGAGCTCGATTGTAAGAGACCCCATTGAAGGGTCCAATTTGGCGCGATTCCGTAGACAAGCTTAACAGGCTTAAGGACCATATTAAATTCATTTCGTCGATTCAACTTCCTAATAATATAAATTCTTTGTGTTTTGCTGGTTTTATTTTAACCATTAATTCGATGATTAATTTAAGTCAAGATATCTTTGAAAATTGTAAAGATGTAAATTTTATATTGTTGGGAAAATTTAATCGAGATGCCCTTGAGAACTTTTTTTATAGAATCCGCGCAACTCAAGGCATTCATACGCATCCATCGGGCCATGAAATTCAGTATATTGTTGCTCGCTTAATTTCTATGAAAATTTTGAGACGGAAATTTGAGAAAAAAGGTACAAACTACGAAGATGATGAAGATTTGAACCTGGATTGGAATATTGCTGATGAAGATTCCTTGAAAGACAATTTAAGACCTTTAGAGCAACTTCCGATGGATGTCGATATTCCAGAAAAGCAATTTTCTTGGGATATTGACATTCCTGAAGAGCACTTTGCTCTCGCGGAAGGGGAATCAGCAGAAATCTAGGTTCAAAGGTACTACGCAGGTTATACAATTTACCAAAAATTACTGTCAAAGTCGCAATGTAAAACTTGTATTGACGCGATGGTGAATACTCCAGGTGAACTGAAAGACTATTCCGAAGCCTTGATCCGAGCTAAGAATTATAAAGAATGTCCTGATGTGAGACGTTAATCCAACTGAGTGGGTATTTGAAATATTGCGCATGCAGATGGCATGGTATAAGTATTTATTTCATAAATATGCTCATTCCGCTGGAATTCATAAACAAATTGTTAACGCGCTTATTAAAAAAACAAATGAAGAATTTTCGGAATGGTTTTCAGAAGCCGGGGATTGTTTTAAGAACCGAAAGCAAATTCTGAATTCCATGGTAACCGTATTACTGTTTAAAAACGCGAAATGGTTGGCTGGAGATGAAGCCCAAGCAAACATGGAGCGTCTTAAACAGAATAAATTGAAAAGATTAAATTTAAATAATTTTTAGCAAAAAAAAAACCGACTTCAATTCTCATATAAAAAAAATATATATATATATCTCATGATCCACTGATCGGATCTTAACCAGATTAGTATGGAACCACCTCTGAGACACTACCTTTCCGATGCAAAAAGAATTATCGAAATCGGTTGACGTGGTCCAAAGTTATGCGGTAACATACATAAAAAAAAAAGATTCCGACGAACTGATAACCTCCTCCTTTTTTGGAAGTCGGTTAAAAAAAAGAAAATGATTGAAAGAAATGGCATTTTCAATTGCAAGTTTAGAGCCCATGAAATTGGAGGCAACATGCGACGGCAGCAGCTTTTTTCGCGTAAGTAAAATACACGAAAGTGTTCAAATTATTACATTGACACGTATACATATTTATGTATTTAAAATGCAGATTTTTTCTTCTGTTTTCATTTTCTTCTATTTCCAGATTTTTTCTTCTATTTTCAGTTTATTTTTTTTATTTTCAGATATCCCCTTTTGTATATTTTCAGATATTTTCTTATGAAATTGAATATGAAATCTAAATTTTAATTTTCTTTTTCTATTTTCAGATTTTTTCTTCTATTTTCAGATATACCCTTAAGTTTTTTCGTATATTTTCTTATTTTTCTAACGTTTTAAATTTTGTAGTAGTAGTAGTAGAGTAGGGCATGCCTTTTAAGTAGAATAATATACCTACATACATATACAGTGACGGGCAAAACTGTAACATGGTGTAACACTTTGTACTTCAGCCATCGCTATCTTTCCAAGTTCTAAAGACTTTTATACTTTTGTGGTATATTCTTGTTGGTACATCCCTACTCCCTCTCTCATAACGATTTGAAGTCAATACAACAACAACAAAAAAACCAGCTGACAAAAATGTAAATTAAGGCAGATGTTACAGTTTTGCACTCATAAATTTTTTAGAACTTTTTAACAATTTTCACTAAAAAAAAGAACTACTAACACAATGTTCAGTACTCTTTTGCTTGTTTCAGTTCCTGGAAACGATTTGGCATACCTTATTTGTATCTCTGTAAAAATTCTGGAGGTATATCCTTAGTTTGCTTTCACAGTTCATGTACTCGATTTTACGGACTTGGATACTTAGTAAGCTGTGCTTTTAGTTGTTTTCGCAAATTCTCAATGGGATTCATGTTCGCGGATTGTGGAGGTCATTTGAAATTAGCAAATTTTTCCTTTTGTATCCAGTCTTTGCGAATATGTGCAGTGTGTTTTGGGTGATTTTTCAGCAGAAATTCTCATTTTTTCGACTACATCTTGCAAATTTTGTTGAAATATGAACAGATACTGTTCCTCACGAATAATGTGTACTAACAGACCAAGAAAATTTTTGAAATACAACGCCAAACTGTTATTGACCGACCATTGTTATTCACAGTTTGCCTTACATGCTGCGCATGGGCTTAATTTGGGTTTTTACCCAATACCGTGCCCGGCCATCTGATTGAAAGCGATTAATTTAGTCTTTTCGGACCAAATAACCTTCAATTGAAACTTAAAAATATGTTTTTTACTGCATTCTGAACGGTCTAACATATCCCAATAGGCAACGGTTCGGTTTTCGTGCGATACAGCAAAATGCTGCCGCACTCGCACATGTATTTTTAACAAATTTGCTTTTTTCTTCCTTATGATGCCTTTGGGCTCAATTTGGGAATTCTTCGCCTCGCTGTCCATTGATTTGCGTTAAAGTTTAATACCTTAAGCGCTTCTGTAATAGTGGCTGCATCGCTACTTGCTGCTAAGTTCACAAGATATCGTACCGTAATATTTTTTGACAGACTTCCTTTGTCCATGGGAACACTTTAGGCTATATTTTTTCTCAGTCTTAACATTTTCAAGTAGCAAATTCCAAAATTTTTTGCCACTTTTCGTGCGGTCCCGCCTTTCCGCAGTAAATCTATTATTTACATTCATGGTTCCTGATTAACTATATTATTTACTGGTGATCACTTCTTCAATAAATTACAATACAGAAAAAAGTCATCTGACTTCCAACTAAGTAAGAGATAACTGTCAAATGCAAAACTGAGAGTGAGTGCAAAACTGTAACATCTGCCTCAATTTACATTTTTGTCTGCTGGTTTTTTTATACCCGAGCGCACTTGTGCACAAGGGTATATTAATTTTGTTCACATAACGGTTGTTTGTAACAGCCAAAACGAATCGAGATAGATATAGACAAATGTATACATAAATGATCAGGATGAAAAAATAAATCGATTAAGCCATGTCTGTCTGTCCGTCCGTCTGTCCGTCTGTCCGTGTACACGATAACTCGAGCAAAAATAGAGATATCTCAACGAAATTTGGTATGTAGATTTCCCTTAATCCAAGGTAGGTTGGTATTGAAAATGGGTGAAATCGGACTGTAACCACGCCCACTTCCCATATAACGGTAATTTCCAGAAATACGAAAACTGCGATATTTTAGTAACTACTGAAGATAATTCACTCGTAAATTGATATTTACAATAATTTTTAGACGAAAAATAAGAATATTATAAATTTTTGGAAAATGGGCGTAGCCACGCCCACTTATGGTTACATGTGTATATCTTAGGAACCGCTGCACCAATTCCTTCCAAACTTGGCACAGTTGTTGGCCTTCGCACAGCATACCAAATGGCCGAAAATCTTTTAGTTCGGACAATAACCACGCCCACATCCCATATAACGGTAATTTAGAGAAAAAATTGCAAAAATTCTTTACCAAGAAATACTTTTATGGTACAATTTTGGAAAACGGTAACCGTTCTACCAATTTGTACCAAACTCGGTGTGGTTATTGTGCTTGCCCCATGAAAGCAAAGCGTTGAAAATTATTGAAATCGGACTAAAATTGCGGCCGCTTTTCATATAACGGTAAATTTCGGAAATGCTTGAAACTTCAATATTTCGAAATTGAAGGACGCCAATTTACTCAAAATTGATACACCCCGGCTTACCATCTAGCGGTAGGTTTCGGAAAGGTGAAGAAACATATATTTAATACTTGCGCCGGGTATTTAATGTTCGGCTCCGCCCGAACTTATACTTTCTTACTTGTTATTGTTGTTGTATTGACTTCAAATCGTTATGAGAGAGGGAGCAGGGATGTATGTACCAACAAGAATATACAACAAAAGGATGAAAGTCTTTAGAACTTGGAAATATAGCGATAGCTGAATTAAAAAGTGTCACACCATGTAACAGTTTTGCTCGTCACTGTATATGTGGATTGAGTTAGGAGTTACATATGTATGTGGGTGGTTAATTTTTATTTGCACACACGAGCCCAAGTTTTTAAACTATTACCGTACGATTTCAACCTAGTGGATTGAATCGTCGTATTAAAAACTGGTGAAAAATAAAAATGATCTTAAACGATCGTGTGAGAATTTGTGGTCATATGAAAAAGCATATTCGTAATTTGTGTCCAACCAAAAGTTGTAGAAAAACAATTTTAATTTGTTTCCTTTCAGGATTTATTTTAGTTTAAGAACTTACATTCAAAAATAAAATAAAAATATTACCTAAAATAACTTCAATTTGCAGTTTCACTGAAAGATACATACATACATACATACATATGTACATACTTATGTATATACTTGTTTGCACATAAGTACAGCTACATCCCTCCTTATTCTGCCGTATCAGTATATATGCAGCTAGTTTCTTTACTTGAGACCGTAAATGAAATGCTTACGGCATCCGATTCTATGATTGTTTTGAGCGATTTAAACCTGCCACACATTTCATGGAACATTATTGACACCGATGTTGTACCAGTTTCATCTAGAGATAGTTACAATCTATTTCTGGAGGAAATGGCTGAACTTTGCCGCAAACAAATAAATATATGTCCAAATAAGTTTGGAAAGGTCTTGGATCTCGTTTACGTTGATGATGTTCCGAAGTCCTCTATTAATCGGTGTGATCCCCTAGTTTTGCCAGAAGATGCATACCATCCTGCTCTTGAGTTAAGCTACGAAATCATAAATTAAATACATAATAATAAGTCAAGTTCAAGTACTAGATATGTTTTTGCAAAAGCAAATTTCAGGAATGTTAACAAAGAACTTTCAAAGTTATCTTGGCCAATATATAGAGATGACGTGGAGCGTAGCGTTGAGCACTTTAATGATACTGTTTTCAATTGTTTTCGAAAGTATGTGCCAAAACGTAATATTGTTCATGAAGAACCAATACAATTATGGTTCACTAAAGAGCTTAAAAAATTTAAAAATAAAAAGTCGCATTCTTTTAAACTGAATAAAAGAACGCGCTTACACAGTGATTACGTAAGGTACTC
>NW_016159218.1:24456-32017 GCF_001687245.7 Rhagoletis zephyria
GTGTAATACAAACTATATGCCACTAAACCTTCAAAAATGTAAAGTTATGTGTTTCTCTCGGAGGGCTGTTCAACCAGCGATCTATTCAATATCAAATTATAATCTGCAGCAGGTATCCAATTTTGTCAATCTTGGTATCACAATGGATTCCAAACTCAATTTCAACCATCATATTAATGTTACAGTCAATAAAGCCAAAGGCGATGGTCAAAAGAGTTCAAAGATCCTTATGTTACAAAAGCTCTTTTTACCAGTTTAGTTAGACCTATACTCGAATACGGATCTATTGTTTGGAATCCCCGCTACCAAGTTCATTCAGAAAGGATTGAATCAATTCAAAAACAATTCTTGCTTTTTGCATTGCGTAATTTTAACTGGGATTCAGGTTACAATCTCCCCCCTTACACTCGCAAGTCGTAGAGATATGCTAAGTATAATATTTATCGTAAAATTAATGACAGGCTTGATTAATAGCCTGGCCCTCCTGGCTGAGGTAAATTTTAATGTTCCTTCTCAAGTGTCAAGATACTATCGACCTCTATTTTTAAAGCCATGCAAAACTAATCTTAAACTAAACGAATCATTCCGTGGTTTATGTCAAGATTTTAACTGTCATTCCAGCACGTTTGACGTATCGGACTAGATTTTTACTATAAAGAAAACTATTATATTTGTACATAAATTTGTTAGCAAAAATTGTTGCGCATGCAAAATGCCGTCGGCAAATAGAAATGAAAAAAGAGGCGATTGTGCATGCATACATTAATACAATAGGGGTATTCACGATCCGATGCATACTGTCTAGCATGGTGCATAGAAAGCATAAATAGCATCTAGTTTGAACACATGAAACAACAACAATCTAGCTATTTATGCTATCTATGCATCATGCTAGACAGTATGCACCGGATCGTGAATACCCCTAATATCACNTACGGATCTATTGTTTGGAATCCCCGCTACCAAGTTCATTCAGAAAGGATTGAATCAATTCAAAAACAATTCTTGCTTTTTGCATTGCGTAATTTTAACTGGGATTCAGGTTACAATCTCCCCCCTTACACTCGCAAGTCGTAGAGATATGCTAAGTATAATATTTATCGTAAAATTAATGACAGGCTTGATTAATAGCCTGGCCCTCCTGGCTGAGGTAAATTTTAATGTTCCTTCTCAAGTGTCAAGATACTATCGACCTCTATTTTTAAAGCCATGCAAAACTAATCTTGAACTAAACGAATCATTCCGTGGTTTATGTCAAGATTTTAACTGTCATTCCAGCACGTTTGACGTATCGGACTAGATTTTTACTATAAAGAAAACTATTATATTTGTACATAAATTTGTTAGCAAAAATTGTTGCGCATGCAAAATGCCGTCGGCAAATAGAAATGAAAAAAGAGGCGATTGTGCATGCATACATTAATACAATAGGGGTATTCACGATCCGATGCATACTGTCTAGCATGGTGCATAGAAAGCATAAATAGCATCTAGTTTGAACACATGAAACAACAACAATCTAGCTATTTATGCTATCTATGCATCATGCTAGACAGTATGCACCGGATCGTGAATACCCCTAATATCACGAATTGGTACAATACATAGATATATGTATGTACGTATATATGTGTATGTGCATAAGTAAATATATACATACATACATATCGCACACTAAATCATAAACCGTCACAACTCAAAAAATCCTAAATGTTCAGGAGAGGCAAAAAACTGTTGATGCTGCGCAATCGACGCAAGCAAAACTAAAAAGTTTAGTAGTATTTTTCCAGTTAAAGAAGATAGTAATGAAGAAGAAAGTTTCGCGGACGTTGAGTATAGGGTCTGTGAATTGTTTTATGGAAAAAAATAAATTTTGACAAATTTCGAGTTGTGCCGGTTTTTTATTTAGGGTGCGATATGTTTAATTAAATTATAATAAAATAGCTTTTATAAAAGGGTCAATTTTACATGACTTTAGCCAATTGCGGAAAAAAGTAAAAAAATTGCCCTAGAAAATCTTATCAACTTAGCTGAAATAGAAAAATTCATACATGTTTGCAAAAATTAATTTGCAATCAGCAAATCGATTTCACGCAAATATCATATTTTCGGCAAGCAAGCAAATGTAGAAAAGCCCGCTCATTTCCCCGTTTCCCGCTTCTTTCTGTACACTTGTCGTTCTGACTTCGATTTTTATTTTAGAGTTTGTTTTGATCCGACACAAGCACGCTCCTGCCTCCGCAAGAACCCCCTCTGCCTAGTACTTATTATGTTTCTGTTCTTCTTTCCTTTTTCGTTCTAATTTTGTCATTTTGCTTTAAACTATGGTAAATTTCGTCGAAGTGTGGTGGTACGGAAAATTTTTTGGTATGGTGGCAGCCCACATCGTTCGTAGACGAGTGGTGCATTTCGTCGACGAGTGGTATATTTGCTCGACCGCAACTCAAAATTTCTGGCAGCAATTAGTTCACACTGAAAATGCGCCTTCTCATTCATAAACGTTCTCTGATTTAAGATACCTACCCCAAAATGCGCATCAGCGGCATTATTTATAACAGGCTTGTTCCGTACGAGCCCGCGGGTACCCACGGGTGCCCAAAACAGCCCAGAAAGCGTTCCTCACGCTAGAAAAATGGGTAGTAGAGAGCGAATACGTTGCACTTTTGGATCATAAATTTCTTCTTCTTTGTGCACGAAATAGCCCGGACTTTTTTTTTCGGGCACAAATGTGCAAAGTTCGATTTTAAATAACAGCTGTTGGTGTTTAAATCCGAAAGCAAATTTTATAAAACACAAAAGTGGAAAATACCACAGAATTTTCAGAAAATGTAGTTATTTGGTCATTTTATTAGCCATTTTAGATAAATACACCTAAAATCATTGTTTAGAGCCGATTTGTTGATTCCGGACACGAAATGTGGTTTTCTGCGTTCCTCACGCTTCCGGCACTTCTGGCACGTGTGACAGAGTAGCTTATTTTTACGCTCTAATTACCGGAGCAGCCCGGAAGCGTATGGAACAAAGCTATTATTTAAGCCCAAAACACAATAGCGCAGTGGCAGTGGCAGTGACAGTTCTTAAAATCAGCTGTTACTGCTAATATTGGCAGTCTCTGCCCCAGGGGACACAACACGGCCTTGTCAGTGACTGCTTTTTTGGCTTTCCCTTTTGTTTGTTTACATTTTTGTTGTTGCCTTTTGCGTTTCATTTATGTCAAATTCAACATGCGAAGTTTGCTGCGCTGAAGGCAGTAGCAGTGAATTTAGAATTTGGGCTAAACTGAGTAGTCAAGGCGAATCTATACAAGGTGGTGTTATCGGATCCGCTGATTTCACGGCGAATTTGTACCTTTTGTCAAAATCATGTGTTTGTCGTAATTTGGCTTTGTACTGATTGTCAAGGAGCGTATAATTTATTGTTGTAATTTGTGTTATTGTTCTGTTAACACCACCTTGTATAAATTCGCCTTGTGAGCAGTACTGCTAGCTGCCACTGCTGTATTGTGAGTCGCTTCATTTAACACGACACTTTATAAAAAACAGCTGATTTCGAAAAACTGCCACTGCCACTGCGTTATTGTATTTTGGGCTTTATAAGGAAACTGCTACGATAGATCCATTCAATATACCTGCACATTAGCGATACCTGCCTTAAAAATTTGAAATAATAATACAGAAGCGACGCAGCGAATTTCAATTCAGTCTGCCATCAGATTTCATGAGAGTGACATCACGCTTCGCCGTTGAATATTTTCATTCGTAATTTTAGAGCGTGGTTGCCACCTATATATGTAACAATGCCCAAAATGTCTGAGTATGAGTGCCAATTAAAGTTTTTAGTTTTAAAAAATGCCCAATGCTTGTTATGTGCTAATACGATTAAATGCAATCGTAATTTTAATATCAGGCGACATTATTTGACATTGGATGCGGAACTTAAAATGCTTGCATATTATCAAACTCACGAAAGCGGTGCTATGATGACTCATGCTTACGAAGTATTTAATACCGAAGTACTGCACATTAAAACTGGTATATCTCGAGAAAGAAAAATCGAATCGCAACAAATGAAAATTAATTTTTTATGGGAAGAGTTGTGCTAAATGATGTCCTAAGCAGAAATGAGCAAAAAATTTTATGTTTTCATAATATAACCTCAATATATATTTCCGACACTTTGAGGTTAGGATATCTCAAAATCCTGACGTGCAAGAGAAATTCTTGAAAAATTTGATTTAGTACCAAAAGTATAAAAAAAAGATGTGTTTTGCTCATGTGGTAAAAACTTCAAAATTTGTCGAACTTTGTAATTTAATTTAAATTTTTTGTAGTGGTTTGTATGTGTAGATATCCGTATGTACGATACGCTAATTAAACACATTTAGTATAATTTATTGAATACTGAGTTTTTCACAAAGTTTAGAAATTTTAAATTTGTGAATTTTGTTGTAGAGTAAACTATCATTTTTAAAAGCATTAGTTTAATGAAATGAAATTAAAATTTTTTTCATGCATGTATGCACCTATAAAAATTAATTTCTTAATTCATTATTTGTATCTATTTACTCATTATTTTTATTTTTTTTAAATTATTATTTTCATTTCATGTTCACAAGATAAATTAAATATAAATTTTGAAGAGCGTTTTCTAACACTCGCAAAAAACGACGCACTTTTGTACAATATAGCAAAGTGGCAACTGTTAATCAGCGCGATTCACGTATACCATGACAAAATGAGACTGTACTGGTGTGCTAGTCTATCCCTGCAAAAATCGCGACTACTCCATGCATGCGGGTAAGGAGTACTCCCTAAGGACCAAGGAGTACCTCAAAATTAACCACAATTCATATAACAAAAAAAATTGTACAAATAACCTTGCGATGTCCTAGGGCAGGACCATATACTCCATCCCTGCATTACATCAGAGTAGCACAAAATACTCCAACACATTAACAATGGCATTGTTGTTATATTTTTTCGTTTGTACACGCTTTTGTTCTTCACTTCTCAGATGCTTTTTCGAAATTAATAAAAACCAAAAACAAAAATTAAAAATTATATGTTGCCTCAGACAGCATTCGAACCCGAACATGCTGGGAGGTAACAACTAACAGCGAGCATCTTCACACGCTCAGCTACAGCCAGGCATGCAAATGTGCTTTCAAATGCTCAACTTCAATCACATTTCGTTAAAACACGAGCAGTGATCGGGTAACAAACAATAAGCTGGCGCAGAGACACGAGTTGGTCCGCTGCAGCATGACAGAGGAACACTTTTGTAAGTACTCCAATATACGACAAATAGACTACGTGGTCCAACGATTTTTGCAGGGATGCTATAAAGCACAGCTGGGCAGCGTCTGCCCAGCGGGCGACTGCACGGTGCACTCGCGTATACATACACGCTCTGCGTGGGAAGACAGCGAAAACTTCATTCAACTGCACGACTCCCTGCAGCAATTCCGACTCACCCTAAGCTAGCCCTCAGATAGTCCTTATTGTTACCAGTACTAGTCCCTCATAATTCCCCTGTCAATGGTTTCAACTGTCATTTTTAACATTGGCGTGTCATTGGAAAAGGATCGGTCCACTCAACAACTGACCGTACGATAGTCCTATTGGGGTTAATTGCCCTATATTATCTGACCTTGGACTAGTCGAAAAAGGAAAAGAAATATATGCATATTTTTTGCTTTTATTCATTAAAAGTCATTTTAAATTTTTATTTTGTTAATAAATACTATGTAACATCAAAAGCCATTAAAACATAAATGACAATTTGTCATCTTTAAACAAATCATCTATGTACAGTGCTGGACATATCATTTTCCACCAAATTCAAAATGATGTTGATAGCCAATTATGCTAATTTATTTACTTTTAATGAATTTCAATTAAAACACAGATTATTCCCTATTAAAAGCCTTATAAACCCACGTTTCAAACTCTGTAAAAACCAAAAATCCAAACAAATTGATGAATTTTTATTTTAGTTTTCTACATAGTTTTAAATTTAGATATATATTAGTTTTGTTAGAGAATGAACTTCATTTTAATTAAAATATCTTAAAAATAAATAAATAAACACAAGTTGCAAATAAAAACATTTTGAGTTTGGTGGCAAATGATACGTCCACTACTGTAACTGTCAATATTTGCACTCTTTTTAAAAAGAAAGAACTTTAAAAATTCATCAATCCCTGTTTTGTTTGTATGTAATAATCGTAACGATTGCCAATATTTGTACTCTTTTTTCACAAAGAAAGAACATAAGATTATTATCAAATCCTGTTTTTTTTATAATAGTTGTAATATTTGCCAATATTTGGACTATTTTTTACAAAGGAAGAACTTAAAATATTAATCAAACTCTATTTTGTTTGTAATAATAGCAACGATTGTCAATATTTGTACTGTTTTTTCACAAAGAAAGAACATAAGATTATTATCAAATCCTGTTTTGTTTATAATAATTGTAACATTTGCCAATATTCGTACTATTTTTTTTACAGAGAATGAACTTAATATATTCTTCAAACTATTTTTTTGTAATAATCGTATCGATTGCCAATATTAGTACTTTTTTATAAAGAAAGAACCTAAAATATTCATCAAACCCTATTTTGTTTATAACAATTGTAACTTTTTAGGCAAATTTGGCAAATAAGTAAGTAAGTAAGTGCATATCTATGAGCAGTGAATGTCTTTCGAAATTCTAGCGAATTTTTTTCCATGTATGTGTACAGTGATTTGTTTCCATATTCGCAATCCTTTTTTGTTAAACCTTTTTCGTTAGCTTTTTAAAAAAAAATCATTTTTGTAAATCAAAATTCCAAACTTGGTGCAAAGTTCGCGAAAGTGCAATACGTTTGAAAATATTTTCATAAAAGATTATGTTTTTTAATCAGAATTTTCATAATCATTTCGAGTATGATGATTTAAAGTCTATAGGCTATAAATAATCATACTCGAAAATATTATGAAAAGTTTTAATAATTTTTTATGAAATTTTTTAAATTTGTTGAATTTTGCACAGTTTTGAATGAGTATATAAAAATTTGCAGAATTTAATGAAAAAATATAAAAAGGTTAAAAAATACTTAAATATTTGTGTACATAAGTCAACTGTTGTTGTATTCAATTTAGTCTGTCCCATTGGATGTTTAATTTTTAGATTTACGTAAAGTTTTTTTCTTTCCCTTGTGCATTGCCAACCTAAACTTTTCTTCCGGGTAGTACTCCGATGCTGATATGGCTTCTATAAAGGTAAAGAAAAGTTTTTATATACATATGTACATTAAAGTGGTCCAAAAATGTATGTAAAAAAAATAAGGTCGCATTTTTAATGCCGCCACCCCATATGATTGTTCTATACCAACAAAAAATATACCCCCATTTTTATACCCGAGCGCACTTGTGCACAAGGGTATTATAACTTTGTTCACATAACGGTTGTTTGTAACAGGCAAAACGAATCGAGATAGATATAGACAAATGTATACATAAATGATCAGAATGAAAAGAGAAATCGATTAAGCGGTGACTGTCTGTCCGTCCGT
>NW_016159218.1:35571-38044 GCF_001687245.7 Rhagoletis zephyria
AATTTATTTTAACTACATTGCATTTGAGTATGGAGAGGCAACTATCTGGAAGTATTTTACATAAAAAATTTACTAAGTATTGCCCGGTTTGTAGTTGCAGTTAAAGAAAACACATGAAAAGGCACGATTTTTTTTAAATTCGAATAAATGTAAATATTTCAAAAACGGTGACACTTTTACCTGAAAGTTTTTTGTTTATCAGTGAGCTCACCCCCCCACCTACCTTGCCCTAAAGTTTGGCATGTTACTTCTGGGACACCCTGTATATAAACAGGCAATCATGTTTCCTTTACATCCCTTTTGCGGCTAAACTATACCTCTAAGGTATAAACAATTATATATCATTAGAAAGGTATTTTGATGCTGCAGGCAATTTTTAAAATTTCAAATTGGTTTAACATAAAGCGAAAAAATCAATTCAAAGTGGCACCAATACTAACACCGTACATGTACAAGGTTGGGGCGGAAATGCCTCCTCAATGTATGATTTAATATTGATACTTAATTAAAGATATCTGCTAAGCAGTAGTTTAGAAATCAGATTTATGAAGATTAAGATTCATGTAAGGAAGAAGGTCAGGTTGAATATGTAGAAGAAGAAAGGGGGAAAGGAAAATATTAGCATAAAAGTAAAGAAACCTAAATATAAAGACAAAGAGGAAGGAAAATTTAACTACCTAACCTAATAACAATCGTGGGGGTGAATACGTAAATGAATAAAGAATGAAGATATAAATCAGGATAAAGGAAAATATGAAGACGAAGGTGAATATGAAGATGAAGATGAAGATGAAGATGAAGATGAAGATGAAGATGAAGATGAAGATGAAGATGAAGATGAAGTTGAAGATTAAGATTAAGATTTAGATTAATATTAAAATTAAAATTAAGATTAAGATGAACTTGAAAATGAAGATGAACCTGAACATGAACTTGAACATCAACATGAAGGTGAAGATAAACATTAATATAAACATTAAAAGCGATAGAGACAAATATAGAGAGGAAGAAAGTGATAGGGACAAAAAGGAAATACAACTAAAGAATGTGCGATGTTATATTGTGGTGTGTTATGCTACATATGGTATGTTATTTAATCTTATGTTATGGTATGGTATGTTATGATAAGTACCAAGCTAAGCTCCCCGCCACTTAACCCATTCCAACTAATGATATTTCAGCTCAACTCACATAAACTATCCTTAATTTTAGCGGTTGAATTTCAACCGCTGGGCGAACACTAGTAAATATAAATCAGGCTAAGAAATGTAATTACCAAGTAAATATAAGTAGACATTTCTTAAATCCTTTAGTCGCCGCTTTCTATGTGTGCCGTCAAGATTGCATTCCATAACAACATTGTTTGCAAAAACTTGATGCAAATTTTTTCTAACGTTTGTAGCAATAAGGGTCTTCATGTGGCGTACCTAAAGAAGAAACAACGACAAATACTTTATATTTGAAGAGGTGTTGTTTAAAGGAAAAAACCTCGTACATACTTACATATATTTGTGGCTGTGCACCCAATAAGTCATTTAGTTCTTTTAGGGCTCCTATCGATTTAATCGGAAATATATCTGCTATTAAATGCATTGATCTATGTTGTTGCGCTAAATTCATAAGTAAAACTTTATGCTCTGCCAATATGTCGCAAAATTTTTCCGATTGCTCTTTTGATCTATCTGTAAATTAAAAGTATGCATTAACCCTCCGTTAGGCGCGTGGACTACATATGTAATCCACACATCTTTTAGCAGGGACCAATTAAAACTTGGGTGGATGATGACATTGCCCGCTATCGATGATATACAAAAGTGCTCAATTAGTATAAAATTGAGGGGCTAGGCCCACATTTACCACTTTTAGCCACAGTTGAATACGAGTGGACTACAATTGTAATCCACGCGCCTAATTACGTAACATTTTTTGCCAAGTGCACATTTTGGAAGTTTGTCTGTTTGAACACTGAGATAAGTTTTATAATTCCAAAAAACAAATCTTAATTCCATAAAAAAATTTTGACTCTGTTCATCATAAATTAGCATTGTATTTTATAACTTTTTTGTAGTGCAAATTCCAACGATTTCGGGTCTATACATTTCAGTGTTTCCATAAATTAACATTAACTTTTTGTTTTGTATTTGGCTATTTTCGCATATCTAAGAATTTAACTTTGTTTATAAGCAATGTTAAGGCTATTCAGTATGTACAACAAATATTTCACTATGGAAATTGAAATTTCTGATGCAAAAAAGATACATTTGGAAACAGAAGAAAGCTCTATGGATGAAGAAGATGATGATAAGCTTAGTTTTTTATACCCGAGCGCACTTGTGCACAAGGGTATTATAACTTTGTTCACATAACGGTTGTTTGTAACAGGCAAAACGAATCGAGATAGATATAGACAAATGTATACATAAATGATCAGAATGAAAAGAGAAATCGATTAAGCGGTGACTGTCTGTCCGTC